>NW_021319528.1:288507-381744 GCF_001605985.2 Dendrobium catenatum | reverse complement strand
ACCAAATTTGTGAGACGCTTGGTCACTCAGCTTTCAAATGTTGGCATCATGATGATTTTTCATATGACCACATGTTTCAGTGTACATTGCTGATTTTGCTTCACCGACTTCAGAATGGCTTCTTGACATCGGCGCTATATCTGATCTCACTGCAGATTCCAATCAAGTGTTCAATACGAAACCATACAAAGGAAATCAGCAAGTCATGATTGACAATGGAGAGTTATTACCCATTACATGTAATTGTAAAGGTTTACTGCCATTTCCTCACTTTAAGCTTCACATCTCATCTCTTCATCTTATTCCTAACTTAGCTTGAAATTTACTTTCTACGAATTGCCCTCACTGCTGATAACTCTTGCTATGTCATTTTTTGTTCACATTGATACCATATCAAGAAAAATATGGCCAACCTAACTCTCCTCCAAGGTCAATCTCGTTGAGGACTCTACCCAATCAGTTTTGATTCAACTCACCGCACATTTCTGTTAGCATTTTCAGCAATACAAAGTTCTACCCAATTGGGGCATTGTCGTTTTGGTCATTCTTCTCATCCTGTTTTTCTCAAACTATAAAAGCACATTGCCTCTTTGTCTATGTCAATGTCTACAAGTTATTATTGTAACACTTGTGCTCTTTCTTATAAAAGTCACAAGTTGCCTTTTTTTTTCTTCTTCTAGATCGAGTCATGTCTTAGAAATAATACATAGTGATGTATGAGGTTCTTCCCCCATTTTATCTTTAAATGGTTTTAAATACCATGTTTTATTTGTTGATGATTTCTCTAATTTTTCATGGGTTTATCCTTTAAAAAGTTAACTTTGAAGTTGCTCAAATTTTTTTATCAATTGAAGTCATTGGTTGAAAAGCAATTCAACACAACTATTAAATGTTTTCGTTCAAATGGTAGTGGTGAATATGCCTCAAAATATTTTCAATCTTTTCTATCTCAATGTGACATTCTTTATCAAATAACTTGCCCATATACCCAAGAACAAAATGGCGTTGCTAAACGCAAACACCGTCAAATACTTGAAATATCTCGTACTCTACTTCTTGAAGTAAATCTACCTCATTCATTCTGGGTCCAAGCTATTTTTACAACAATCTATTTAATAAATAGACTCCCATCTCTATCAAAATATTTTTCTTCTCCTTTTAAATTACTTAACAATAAATATCTTGATTATTCATTTCTCAAGACATTTGGTCATCTTTGTTACTCCTTTCTTCCTTCATTCTCTCTATCCAAATTTCTTTCACAATTTTTGCCATGTGTTTTAATTGGTTACACCTGTTGACCTCATTATTTGAGATCAAATTTCCTAAATCAAATCTCTAGTGCCTAGATCTTCCTAGCCTAGCATAGACATCATCATTAGGATTTTTCTTAGGTAGATATCCACTGACGTAGTGTTGACTCAGCCTTTTATTTCAACCTAAATCATAGTGAATCATTTGAATAAAATACATATTAATTAGGGTAAATCAGAAACCATCTGAGCTCATTTTGACCTTATCGACAACGCATAAAGTAAAACATTACCTATTGAGTGGTCTAAATCTTTTTGCCTAAACTCAGTTGAAATCAAATCAATATAAAAGGGATAAAACTAATAATTTAAACCCATCCCCTCTTCTATATTCGAAAGCTCTAGGCCGAAAACCACCCCCGTTCGCACATCTTCCCCAAGGCCGAAACCCATCCCCTCTTCTTCTGGCTTCTCACCCAAAAATGAGAAAATGTTGGAGAGCAGGCATGAATGGGATTCGGATTCGCTCGATTTTGAGAGATGGGTGTACCCGAATCATTCTCTGCACCCATTTCCTTCATTCGTTCCATTCCATAAAGAGTAAGATTTACTTTTGCATTGTTACATGTAAAGTAATAAGATTGTTTCATACCATCATTATTTTCTAATAAAAAAATGTGTTATGTATAATATCCATGACCACCATTAGTGGAAAGGACACAATTAGCTAGAAAGATATGTCTCATTTTGTTCAGATTTGATAATTATATACTTTTTTTAATTATTAAAAAAATTCTATTAAAGATTAATTCACTTAGTTATTTTAATATATATTAGAAAATTGGTAAAAAAATAGTTTAAATCATCTTTGATAAATTATAACTGAGCTTAAATTTCTCTAAAAAGGTTTTAATCAACTATTCATGTATTTAACTTATGATATTTACCTGCATTTTAATACTTCTATTTTTCAGATTTGATCAACAAAGCAAAAGGGAAAAGGACAAAGGCCTCAGCTCCTCCATCCAACCGGGTGGGGGTGCTACAGGTTAAATTACCGAACGTTGGCTTTGGTACACTGTAAGTATTCTAAAACTTAGATAGCCTTAAGGCCCAAAACCTTTGGTGTAACTGTGTGAATTTCTAACCATATGGATATGTAGAAATCATAGTTTTGTTTATTAGGCACTTTAAATTAAAAATTACTTACAAGTTATTTTTATTCTGTGATGCAGTGCACGGACCTGCAGCCACCTGCATATTAGTACACAACCCTCTTATGTTTTAGCTCCACTATCCACTAACCGCTTTTGTCTTTTACTACTTTTAGTACCTGGGAATTATTCTTACTTTTTGCTTGTTGGTAGTTATTTAGTAATGAGGAGAAAGCCTCATACATATAGGAAAAGAGGGAAATGAAATAGGAAGAAGAATTCCTTCTTTGTATTGCCCTGTTTATTATTTTCCTTGTAGGTTTCTGGATCCCTTGGTGTAGGTAGCACATCAAGTTGGTATTAGAGCTCGCGGGACAATGGCAGATGGAAATCCTCACAACACGCCGGACGTAGATCGGAGCGTGGTGGCCTTGTGGAGGGAATAAACCAAACTGGCTCGACAGCTGGAAGAGCTTAATGCCAGCTTCAATAGATTCACAGCGGAGGTTCGGCAAGCACTCCAGATGGATAGGGGTAGGGGCCGCTACGAACTACCTCAGCGAGGCAAGCATTACCAGAAACCATCCCTCCTGTGTGCAGAATGGTGCGTCGGTGAAGGGAGCTCGTAATGGAATATGCAGAGTCAGAAGAAGACGTAGATCTGCATCAACAATTTACTTATTCTGATTCCGATAATGAGAACATCACATTGCCTAACATGAACAGGAGAATGCCAGAATGCTACCATAGACACAACAGTGAGTTCCGTATTAAACTTGATATTCCCTTCTTTGATGGCAAGCTACGTATAGAAGATTTCCTTGACTAGGAGAGAGCAGTCGAGTCCTTCTTTGAATAAATGGAGATTCCAGCTGAAAAATAAGTGAAGTATGTAGCATGTAGATTGAAAGGTGGTGCGAGTTCTTGGTGGCAGTAAATTCCACAATCCCGCTGGAGAGAAGGAAAGGGAAGTGTTCGCAATTGGCCCCATATGAAGCTGTTGCTGCGAAGTCATTATCTCCCTACAGATTACAAATAGATGTTGTACATACAATATCTACATTGCACGCAAGGAAATCAGTCTGTCACCGATTACACCGAGGAGTTTTATCATTTGAGCGCGCGTAACAACCTCCATGAATCAGAAAATCAGCTGGTGGAGCGGTATGTTGGCGGGTTGAGGGATAATTTGGAAGACAAACTAGAATTAAACTCGATTTGGTCTCTCTGTGGGCTGTTAATTTTGCCCTCAAAGATTAAATGCAAATGACGCATCATTCACGCAGCCACTCGAGTCAACAACAGGGAATAGAATCTATGATAGAGCAACGATTTGTGACACCGAGTAATAAGCAGCTACCAGCCAGTTCTGGCTCTGGAACTGAGCCCGCCAAAGTACAAACAGATGATTCCAAATTTGTTTAACTGAGGCCAGGATTAAAATAAAATACATAATCAAAGCCTACCACTTATAAATGCTTTCGTTGTTTCCAGCCTGGACACAAATCGAACGAGTGTCCCACGCGGCTGCGCATTCAGTTGGTAGAAGGTGAAGAGGATAGCTCAGAAAATCTCGTTGACAATGTACTTGAGGCTAAATTTGAATAAGTGGGTGCTGACAAGGGTGATGTAGTTATTTTTGTCTTGGAAAGCATGCTTCTAGCTCCACGGCAACCTGTTTAGTCCCAACGGAATGCCATCTTTTGCACTTGAGGAACGATTGAAGGAAAGGTGTGCGACCTCATCATCAACAATGTGTGCAAAGGGAACATAGTGTCACATTCTCTTACTCAAGCATTGCAATTGAGGACACATAAGATCCCCAATCCTTACAAGATAAGTTGGATCAAGAAGGGGACGGAAGTGGTGACTAAAATGTGTCGAATTACGTTGTCTATTGGGAAGTAGACTATGTGTGAAGTTTTGTGCGACATAATGGACATGTTATTCTGGGCCGACCATGGCAATACGATGTCGGAGCTGTTTAGGACTGCAGGCAAAACACATATGCCTTCGATTGGAAAGGCAAGAAAATTCGGCTTCTACCATTTGGCTCCGACTCCAAGCAGAACAGTAAAGAGAGCAGTGCTATTTTTCAGTTGGTTGGGGGTCGTGCATTGCTAGCCACTTGGCAACATGAAAATGAGATTATGGCTTTAGTAGTGATTGATGCTCAGCCAGGTTCCATGGCTTTAAAAATTCCTGATGTCATTCAATTATTATTGAAACAAATTGAGGAGCTGGCGCCAAAGGAACCGCCGGAGGGACTTCCACCCCTGAGTGATGTCCAACACCAGATCGAATTTACTGCTGGAGCGACACTACCAAATCTGACTCACTACAAAATCAGCTCAAAGGAGCACGCTATACTGCAAGGAATTGTTGAGGAACTCCTGGACAAGCAACTCATCCAACCAAGTTTGAGCCCGTGCGTGGTCCCTGCTTTGCTTGTGCCCAAAAAGGGTGGTCAATGGAAGATGTGTATTGACAGTCAAGCGATCAACAAGATTAAGGTAAAATACCTTTTTCCCATACCTCGGATTGACGAATTTTTTGATAAACTCACGAGTGCGGAAGTCTTCTCAAAGCTGGATCTTAAAAGCGGATATAACCAAATTCGAGTTCGCCCCGGAGACGCATGGAAGACCACTTTTAAGACACGCCAAGGGATGTATGAGTGGCGAGTCATGCCATTTGGATTGTGCAATAAGCCGGCGACATTCATGAGGTACTCAAACCACTTCTGGGTAAATCTTGAGTAGTATATTTTGATGATATACTTATTTTCAGCAACTCTATGGATGCTCATGTCCAACATATGACTGAAATTTTTCAAATCTTGAGAGATCACCGGTTATTTCTTAATTTATCTAAATGCAAATGTGCTACCTCGCAAGTGTATTTCCATGGCTTTATCATCTATGACAGTGGAGATGAGGTCGATCCACGCAAGATTTCTGCTATTATGGAGTGGACGACACCACTTTCACTATTTGACTTCCGTAGCTTCGATGGCCTCGCCAATTTCTATCGGCGCTTCATATAGGGGTTTAGCATGATAATGGCACCGATCACGGATTGTTTAAAACAAAAATCATTTATTTGGGGAGTTGAACAACAAGGTAGTTTTTAGTGCATTAAGCAAGCACTAAGTTCCACCCGAGTGCTTGCTTTACCAGACTTCGACAAGCCCTTTCAAGTGGAGACAGATGCATCGGCGGTGGGAATCAGAGTAGTATTGATGAAGCTCAATAGGCCCGTAGAATACTTCAGCGAGAAACTTAGCCCGAGCAGGTAGAAATTGAAGGTTTATGAGCAAGAACTGTACGCCGTTCTGTGAGCTCTTAAGCATTGGGAGCACTACTTACTCCATTAGGACTTTGTGTTGTGCAGAGACCACAAGTCACTTCAATTTATAAACAACCAGAGGATAATAAACCGTATGCATGCTCGATGGGTATTATTCTTGCAAAAGTTACTTTCGTATTGAAGCACAAATCAGGCAAGTCCAACAGAGTAGCTGAAGCGCTGAGTAGGAGAGCGGCTTTACTCACTCAATTGTAAATAGAACTCACAGGTTTAGAGTGCTTAAAGGACTTGTATGAGGAAGATGTGGATTTCGGACAAATTTGGAAGCAATGCATTGGTATTAGTCCACACAAAAACTTCTACATTAGGCATGGTTTCCTATTCAGAGGAATCTATTGTGCATCCCAGAGTCGTCTTGGACCTCTCAGATAATTCGGGAAGCCCACAGTTGCGGCTTGGCCGCCCATTTGGGTAGAGAAAAAATGCTGCAACAATTATAGAGCCGGTTCTTTTGGCCTAGGCTGCACCAGGATGTTCTTAAAACAGTGGAGCGGTGCTCCGTATGCCAAGAATATAAAGGGGTCGCTCAGAATGCTGGACTCTATATGCCTCTTCTGGTGCCAGAATTCATTTGAGAGGATATAAGTATGGATTTTGTTTTGGGATTGCCTAGAACGAAACAAGGAGTTGATTAATTCCTAGTGGTTGTTGATCGATTTTCGAAGATGGCACATTTTATAGCATGCAAGAAGACTTTTGATGCTGTTAACGTGGCTCAAATTTTCTTTAGAGAAGTTGTTCGACTACATGGGCTGCCACGAAGTATAACTTAAGATAGAGATGTGAAGTTGATTAGAAGTTTTTGGCGAGATTTGTGGGGTCGTTTACACACTGAACTAAAACTTAGTTCCGCATACCATCCCCAAACCGATGGCTAGACCGAAGTGGTGAACTGGACGTTGGCTAATATGCTACGATGCCTTATGCAGAACCGCCCGAAACAATGGGATGAGGCCTTGGGTCAGGCAGAATTCACATATAATTCCATGATCAATCGATCGATGGGAAGATGTCCGTCCAATAATGTCTATACCAAACCTCCAAATCATATCCTAGACATAGCAGTTTTGCCCAAATGCCACACCACAGCAGCCACTTCCTTCTCTGATCAACAACAGTCAGTGCTTCAGGAGGTTAAAACAAAGCTTTTGGAATCCAATACTCAGTACAAACAAGCAGCTGATCTTCACAGGCAGAAACTGACATTTGAACCAGGAGACCTGATCATGGTGAGGATACGAAAGGAATGTTTTCCGGTAGGCCAATATTCTAAACTCAGTCCTCGCAAAATTGGGCTTTTACCAATTACTAAATGAATAAATGATAATGCGTACGTAGTTGAATTACCACCGCATATGCACACTTCGTGAACTTTTAACGTGGCCGACATCAATCCATACAAGCCACCAGATGAAATGGATTTAACACACAGTGAGGACACTGTCAATTCTAGTTAGCCGGAGGGACCTGATGCAGCGCACGGACCTGTAGCCACCTGCATATTAGTACACAACCCTCTAATATTTTAGCTCCACTATCTGCTAACCACTTTTGACTTTTACTACTTTTAGTACCTGGGAATTATTCTCACTTTTTGCTTGCTGGTAGCTATTTAGTAATGAGGAGAAAGCCTCATACATATAGTAAAAGAGGGAAAAGAAATAGGCAGAAGAAATATATCACAGCTTTTTACATAGGAATTTCCCTTCCTTCTTCGTATTACCCTGTTTCATTGTTTTCCTTGCAGGTTTCTAGATCCCTTAGTGCAGGTAGCACATCATTCTGTTATTTAGATTTTTTTATTTTATTATTTAGAACCCAAAATCTATTTATATGTGTGTGTATGTTCAAAGGGTTAGTAACAATATTTTTCATTCCATATAATATTAGTGACACTTAAGGACAAAAATTAAGGATGAGTCTTAGAGAACTTAGATTTATGGTGAATGCACCCTTTAGGAAAGAAAATATAAAATATAAAAAACTTAGTGACACCTTTTTAGGGATAGTGAAAATCTTTAACCTAAACATAATAAATCTTAAATAATAATAAAAAAATAAATAATTTTTTTTTAAATTTAAAATTACAACCATAAATAATAATTCAAACCAACTATAAAATAAATATATAAATTAAAGTTATGAAAATAATATGGATAAATCAATTGTTAAGTTAAAATAAAAATCTTTAAAATCATAAACAATTAAATAAGAATTGTAACTAATAAAATTTTGTAACAAATTAAACAAATAAAACTTAAAAAGGGGAGTTAAATGATAAATTAAATTCAATTTAATAATAATAATAATGATAATAATAATAATAATAATAAATTTAAAAATCTAAAGAATCATTAAAATTTAAATAATTTTTTTAAAAAATTCAATAAATCATTAATATTTTAATTAAATCATTAAAAACTCAATAAATTATTTTAAAATCTAATAAATCATTAAAAACTCAGTAAATCATTAAATTAAATAAGAAAAAGAATAAAAAAAAGTTAATCAAAATACATTAAAGAAACAATCATATTAATCAACTTTAATAATTAAATTTCAACCTAAAATAAACTCCAAAAATATTAAATATACTAAAACTTAAACCTGAGCATAAAATATTTTGACCTTTCAAGAAATTAAATTCAATCAATTAAAACACTTCAAGTAATAATTAACTAAAGTTATACCCAAATCACTGAGCCTATCACACGCAGTTAGATTTATTTGCTAAGATAACCGACTCTAGTTTTAGGTTAGGTCGGTCTTACTTTTTTTTTTACTGTGTGACGGGCTTTCTCGTGAGTTTTCACTGCATGCTAGTTGTAAAATGATTGATGTATTTGTTTATTTACTTACTGCTCCAATATGAGAATTAATGTGATGGACGATAGATTATCCCTAGGTTAGGAATAAACTGGATGCTTACAGAATTTTATGCAAGTGGCAATGCTCATATAGGGCTAAATCAAATGAGGCAAATTAAATATTTAAACTAACAAAATTTTCTTTCAGGTGCAAAATGCCAAACCCCCTTTAAAATTAAAAGAGCATGAACTTGTTTGACTGATAAAATTTAATTTATATTTAAATATATAATTATTTGTGATGATTTTATTATAAACTACTTTGGATAACCCTACAAATGGTTTATATTTTTTTTAATATATGAAATATAATATAAATCTATTTGAAAAGAGTTGTAATATGAAAGTGGTTTGAATTTGGGATATCACTTCCAACTTGGAATCCAAAAAGAAGAGAATATCCCTTAGGGAATATTCTTTTCTATTTGAAAATCCAAGTTATGATGACTTTAATATCCAAAGGGAAAAGAAAATACCCTATTCAAGGATGAGTTTCTTTTCATTTGGATATTTAGACATGACAGATTCAAGTAGCTTGTAGAAGGAAAGAAGGTTAAGGAGAGAAGACGAAGAAGTGAAGAAAAGAAGAGATATCGCATTTCAGAATCACTTGTGCTAGTCTTAGGATTAAAATGTGAGTTTGTTGTCAGTGGTGCCCGACCACTTTACTTTTTTAGTAAATTATGGGTGTAAATAAAATGACACTTACCATATGAACTTTAGACATTATAATTTGTATAATTTAATTTGATTATTTACATTTTTTTCATAGTAGAATTAACTATTTTTCTAGGTATTCTTGTATGCTATGTTTTGTTTTAGCTTGAATACGATTAGAGTTTTGGTGAGGGTACGATAAAATTTTTATATTTGAAATTCTAATAAAATTTTTATGCTCATATAAAAACTCTAACGATCTAAGAAGTAAGTCTAGAACCACCGAGAGTCAACATATGCATATTATTACATTTTCTTCCTTATTAAGCACTTTCCCACCTGTGGGTTCTGACAGACCACCTAACCTATTAGAGAAAAAAAATATTTTTAAGTTTAATTTTAATACTGTTTCATAATCATTTTATGTATTCGAGTCAATTAGCATGTATTACATTATATATAAATTAAAAGAGTCTAAATTTTTAATTACTTTTTATTTTTAGGCATCATTCACCATATATAAGTTGAGGAGCTAATTTGGTATCTCTTAGATCTCAGCTCATAATTCCTTAAAACATAAACAACTTCCATACCCTTCTTTCATAAATAGACCAGACACATGATTTTAAAGCACCTAGGTGATTAGCTAGCACCCTAATCCAGGTTGGGGTAAGTCCAGATTTTGCACTTCATTAGATAGGTTTGGGTCAATACTTTATAGTACCCAATTTAGAGTTAGGTTCTGAGGCAAATTTTTAAATTTAAGTCCTCACCCTCTGGGAATATAATTTAAACTTTCTAATAAAATATCAACACAAACATAAAATTTATTTTCTAAAATGTAAAACCCAACATATGGTAGATTGAGGTTGCCTATGATCTTCTCAGAATCTGGCACCTCCTAATTTTCCTCCTTTAACTAGTTAATAACTATTCAACATCGTGCTTTCTCCTTGAAATATTTTCTACTTCTTTCCTTGTCTTCCACTTTATAATCAAAGGGTGTGAAATTGCTGCTTTAATTGAGAATTTTCTTAGGAGTACTCCTAAGATGTAATTAACTATAGATGCTTGCCGCTATAGGGATTTGAGAACTCCAAATTAAAAGAAACTTTATTTTATTCCTATAAAATAAGGCAAAATTATTGGGAATGTAGATATCTTTTAAAAAAGTTCATTTGTAATTTTAAATATACTTGTAAAATACTATTTTTATCTTTTCAAGTAATATAATATTGTATTTGTTATATTCAATTTTAAAAATGATGAATTTTAGAAAACCCATTCTTACTTTTAGATGTCTTGAAGAATATTGGGTTCACCTTTTGAGATGATATAATATTCTCCATGTTATATCTAATTAAAGGAATGGATAAACTTTTCCAAAAACCCATATTTCTATTTTTAAAGAAATTATATAGAATTTCATGTTCATCTTTTGAGATAATATGTTATTCTTTGAATTGTGTTTGATCATAGAAATATTATTTTTCAAAACCCTATTTTGATATTGAAACCATTATAGAATATTATGTCAGTCTCTTGAGACTATATTTTATTCTTAATGTAATATTCGATTACAAAATAGGAGAAATCATAATCTGTGTGTCGGTATTACATTTCCCCCATACAATACCTCTACCATAAAAGGATACCAATGTTATCACATTGAGTCTGGTAAAATTTTTACATCTTGTCATGTCAAATTTCTTGAAGTTGTCTTTCCCTTTACACAACATTCTTCCATATCTCCTCAAACATCTCCTACCCACTACACGCCCCTGGCATTATTTGCTCCAATTTTTAGCCAGCAACTATCTTCTCCCTCACCTGACTTACCCATTCAAACTAACACTATACCTCCTCTACTATATATTAATAATATCCTAACAACAACTATTTCTCATCTCGCTACGTCACCTCAGTCCACTTCTTCTTCCCCACCACCACTTATATCAGCTCCACCACCTCAACCTCAATCCCTTCAACCCATGGTTACAAGACTTCAAGATGGCACACTTAAACCCAAGCATATTATAAGTATGAATTCATCCATTGTCCCTTCTGATCCGACATGCTACACTGAGTTAATCAAACAATTAGTTTGGCGACAAGGAATATCCAATGAGTTTGAATCACTTTAACAACAAGGCACTTGGAAATTAATTCCACCTTCTCCAAATCAAAATATCTTGGGATGCAAATGGATCTTTAAAACTAAACTTAATTTAGATGGTACTGTTGCACGATATATGGGTCATTTGGATGAACATGGTTGTAATCAGTAGTATGGTCTAGATTACTTTCACACTTTTAGTCTGATGGCTAAACTTCAAACTATTTGCATCCTACTTATTGTTGCTTGTACTTTTAAATGGCAGGTGGTTCAACTCAATGTCTCAAATGCCTTTTTACATTGCGATCTTAATGACATTATCTACATGTCTCAACCAACTGGATTTAAGGATTCCTTACACCCAGATTATGTTTTCTTATTACAAAAGTCTATTTATAGTTTAAAACAATTGCTGAGACAATGGTTTGAGAATTTTTCTACATACCTTCTTCATTATGGATTCATTCATAGAACAACTAACCCATACTTATTGATTTATCACAAGGATTCAACAGTTCTCTATATTCTGGTTTATGTAGATGATATTCTACTCACTGGTAATGATGATTCAACAATCAAGAATATTCTTTTAGCTCTACATCACATATTTCATATGTAAATTCTTGACAGAATTTCTTACTTTCTTGGAATGCAAATATTACATTCTCCAAGTGGTCTCTATCTATCCCAATCCAAATATGTCATTTATTTACTTCACAAAGCTGGCATGACTGATTGTAATCCAATCTCCATACCTATTACTTCCAAATTAGCCTTAAGCTCCTCCCAACCTCTAATCCATGCTTAAACTGAACTATTAAAGCAACTTGTCAGTGCTCTTCAATATCTAACACTCACAAGACCTGACATTTCCTACATAGTTAATAAACTGTGTCAATATATGCATCAACCTCAAGAAGATTTCAAGCTTCTCAAGAAGCTTCTCTAATACATAAAAGGTATTATTTCCTTTGGCTTGCCCATTACAGCTACTGCTCTTAGTTTATCTGCTTATTTTGATTCTGATTGGGCTGGCGATCCCAATGATCAGAAATCTATGACAAGTTATTACTCTTTCTTAGAATTTTAGACTTCCACAATGGATAATTTTTAGCTGTGAGAAGTTAAAGTAGCTCTTCACTATTATATACTTATATTATAGCATATGGCTTTGTGGGAGTTTTTGGTTGAATCTGCCATTCCTCCCACTTCTCTCCTTTCCATCAACTATGCATATTCATAGAGAAAATTAGAACTGGAAAGAGTGTTTCAAGTGCACATCAAGTAAAGATAAGGTTCGATGGTAGCAATAATAGATTGCGAAGATGAAGCTGAGGAGGAATGACCTTGACTCTTACAAATGATGAAGATCGTGAACGCGGGTAATCAATTGCGTGTTAATGAGACATCTGGTGGATCTCAACAAACAATATCCTTCAAAGAAACTGATTCATTTGGGTTTGCAATTCATTCTAGTTGAACAAGAATCAAGAAATCAATGAAAATATTACAGAGGAAGGAATCTTGCAAATGACAATGCAGTTCCTGATGGCCTGGAGTTTGCTTTTCCTCATGTTGAGGTCATCATTTTCACTTAATTGTTTATTATTTCACTTAAATTCTTCAAATTTGGTGCATTTTCTTGCTCTTCATTTTATTATGATTTTTTCTTCAAATTAGAGAGTTTTACGTACTAAATTTTTCTTAACTCACTTTGTAATTTCCTTAACATTGTAAGTTAGGATTAAAACACGATCAATAGTTAATAAGAAACAAATTTTGAAAAGATAAAACATATTTAATAAAAAAATTTATTTTTTCATTTTTTTATGTAGTAAAAAATAAAAATTTATTAAATCAATAATCTTAATATATATGGATAGAATTTAATTCCCTCTAGGATGAGTCTATTTATATTAACCATATAAGAAGTCTCATAAGTTCAATCTAATGTAATGATAAAAAATTCACAATTCATCATAAGCCTTTACCAATGGTTGGGCTAACAAAACATAGCTGTTCTTTGGCAGAACATAATAAACCTTACACCCCAAAGATTCTATAGTCTTCATAACAGCACAGACTATTTGTCTAAGATGTTAGACTGTCAATTGTCCTATGTGTGTCACTTGGTATTGTATTGCTTCCTAACAATATTACTTGACCCACATTGTTTGTCATCGCAAAGACTGATGGTCTAAGATGCAAGCGTCAACTTCACCTTGAACCACATGATACTTATAATAACCATCTATGTTAGACTTCATTAGAAAGAGATGAGCTAAAGCCATGCTAAAATTTAGTTAAATTATATCATGAGATGTCAAAATAAAAGAGAAAATCATAGAATTGAGAGACTTCTCCTTCTGAGCAATTTGTCATACTAGTTAAAAATCTTGTATGTTTTTCTCTTTTCACCCTTTAATTATTATTCATTCTCAATTCTCTATCTTCTTGAAGGAGGACATTCCCTTATATAGAAATCAATCTAACTCAAGAACTTAACATCCATCCTCACTCTAAACTAAAAATCATCTTCTTCCGCCTACCAATTGCAATATAAAGATAACATATCATACCATGTATCAATAAATAATTCATGATTATGGATATATACAAGTCATATGTACCTATTGCAAGCTTGAATGTGTGCGGTGTTAAAAGTAAGGGATTAGTGTAATAGCTTTATATAGAGATCTATGACATACATATGAAAGGGAAGAATGTTGGAGATGCCAAAACGTTTATGTAAAAAATCCAAAAGAGAAAAAAACGTTAGGTCTTGACTCTATTGAAATAATCCACCATGTATTTGAAATTACAAAAGTTAGTTCTTATCCACCATTGTATAATATTAAATTATAAATAAGGCAACATTTGTTTAGCCTCCTATAGTTATAGTTGAGATTATGAGATTAGTGGAGGGATGTTGGTGACAACAAACGATGTCAATTTGGCAATGGTGGTTGGACCATAATTAGATTTCCTAAAAATACTCAACTGTGATATAAAATTATTAATTTATTTTATTCAAAATAAATATAAAAGAGGAATGTACATATTTAAATTAAAAATCTATTAAATATTACCTAAAAATTTATCCAATAAAAATTAAAAATGGAATTATTATCCCAAAATGTTCATATTACATGCTTAGCAAAGATTAAGATATCTAATTTATGACAATGATGCTGCAAACCAAATTGATGGAGGGAACTTAGTCTGTGGATAAGGTTGAAGGATATGCCGAATGTGATAATTATAAAGATAAAAAGTCAAAAATCACAATCAATTGAGAGTAAGAAGAAGCAGAAGAAAAAGAAGAAGAAGAAGAAGAAGAAGAAGAAGAAGAAGAAGAAGAAGAAGTAACAACAGCTGGCACAAACTTGGAAACAAAGATAGCCATCGTTGTTGCATTATAGTAGCTATCAAAAGTAGTATTAATCACCCTATCCATTCTTAGAAGAGTTCCTAAAAAAAGGTTATATAGTACATATGATAGAAGTTTTTGGTGTGGTAGTATGGGTTGGGCATATTAAGGCAGATCAATTCAACATTTTGTCCATTGAGATCAAAAGCAAGCACAATAGAAAAATTTGTGATTGCGTAAAATTTTTTATTTTCTTTATGATAGCAAACATCCTCAAACTCTTGCTTGTCCTCCGTGCTATAAGGAGATAATTGTGGCCCGAGAACCCAAGTTAGACCTTCTAACCTGGCCAAAGCAAGCTCTTTTGTAATGTAATAGATAACAACAATAGTTCCAGAGGAGTCTTTAGACGAGATAATGATCTTATGAAATTAAGTATCACGTAAGTCATCAATCATTATGTCAAAGAAAAATTCATTAAAAGAAATCGAGTCGTCTTAATCAAGGTGAAAAGGGATGAGAGCGATATTTCAGCCCTTGTGATAGG
Organism: Dendrobium catenatum; assembly: GCF_001605985.2. Taxonomy (NCBI): domain Eukaryota; kingdom Viridiplantae; phylum Streptophyta; class Magnoliopsida; order Asparagales; family Orchidaceae; genus Dendrobium; species Dendrobium catenatum. Next base: position 366,411 of record NW_021319528.1, on the reverse strand, counting down.
GTTGAAGAGGCGAGGCTGTAGATATTTTTTGTCAAGCGTCACAAGCAATCCATCCTTGAAGCCAAAAAAGCGGTGGCCATAGGTGTGGCTACCGATGGAGGAGAAGCAATGATGGAAGCTGACGACAACTTCTTCTCCTTCTATGGAAAGTTCACGGAAGGTGAGTGTATCGGAGGCCTCTTCTAAATCATCGGAAATGAGCAACCAAGGGGAGGTACAACATTGAAATCCAAGGAGTGCATAATTGGCAAGAGTGAAACTTCATGAGGTGCAGACAATAGATAATCGGACTAAAATTACAATGGATAAGTGCAATGAGATGCAACAGAGTAGATCTATGGGGAGATCAGACCATGCCATAATATTATTATTTTTGCTGTGGCCAATGGAGGGATGGTGCTATGGTACCTTCCAACACTACCACGCTCTAACACAAATTAATAAGAGTTGGACAATATGCAATCTTTGTTAGAGATATAAATATGTGGAATAGAATAAGTATTTGTGCCAAATATTCATGTGCATTAATTTTTCTTCTCATTTGTGGATAATGAAATTGGCCAACTGGCATTATGCATAAAAAGAATAGGGTGCAAAATTCATGCCATAAACATTAAATTTATTATTTAAATATTTTTTATATTTATTTTTAAATTTAAATTTATTTTTTATTGCATGCAGTTTATTAAGAGATCGAACGAGACTATTTGTGCAAATTTTTTTTCATTGTTTTAAGAGGTCTCCAAATGATTATTATTAAATATATAAAAGAGTGGATGATGAGAAAACATATATAGTACATATGTTATAATAGACAAAGGTATTTATTTACAATAGTTATATTATTTTGTTTTACAAAATGAATTTGGTGTCTTAATGGTTCTTTCATTAGGTTGGAAATAATTTGTTTTTAATAACATATAAATTAATGATTTTTTTGATCAATTTAGTTCATATAATAAAAATATATATCATGTAATACATGAAATTTTCATATTTTAGAAATATGTAAACCGCCACTGATTGTGATTAAAATAGATCCCACTACATATCATTGTGCGATTGATGGAAGGAATAATGAAATAAAAAAAAAAGTCAAGTAGTTCATGATCGCCAATTAATTGAAAGGCAAAATATTAAAGTAAAATAATGGATGTATGGTGCATATATATATATATATTGCCTTTGTTAGAAAGTAATCAATAAGATTGGAAAAGAAATCTCAGTTGTCTTTTCCACCCTTCTTGTTCCTCCCTCCTCGCGATTGGTGTCTAGACAAAGCTTCTTCTTTGTTAGTCACTTTCTTAGTCTTAGAGACAAAGAAGGAGGTGGCATTCGTGATTGATATGTTGGAAGCTTTACAAGAAGAGGATCATGCGCATTAATGGCATCCATAGAGAACCATTATCGTTGAAAAAATATATAAAAAAATAGTCATATTTTCATTGATGCAATACTACCCCTTAAACATATAGTTCACCAAGGCTAGTTATGTTTAAGGCTTCGTTTGATATGGCTTTTTCACTACTTCTTAAAGCAACTTTTTAGTACACAGTAACAACAACAACATCATCATCAAGTCTTTATCCCACTATGTGGGCTACATGAATCCTTTTTCTCCATTGTGCCTTATTAAGAGACATAATCTCATTTAACTCTAACAAAGAAAGGTTATTTCTAATATTTTCTATCCAAGTCTTCTTAGGTCTACCTCTATCTTTCTTAAAATAAGCCAAATCTAATACATCTACTCTCCTAACCAGGTCATCGTAAAGCCTCCGTTTTATGTCAATATTTAAAATATTTCTATTAAAAAACTATTTTAAGAAGCAATAAAAAAATTGTCACAAATCAAGTTTAAGTCTGCTACAAGGTAAAAGCAACTACATGGACCAAATTTTTGATGTTTATATGAAAACAAGGTAAAAAGCAACTACATGGAGCAATGTTCTAACCAACCATTTAAAGTTATCAAGTTAAAGAAACGTTATTCTCCTATTCATTATTATTAATTTTGGAAATTCTCCATGAAATGAATGAGAATTAAGTATGTGAATTAGCATCTAGATTTAAAATTTTAATTTTAAATATTTTATTAAGAACTAATTTTCATATGATTGCGGGCTGCAAAAAAATAGCACCTTATCTTTGTTGATATAGTTTGTTTCTGGTCAAAATTTTCAGAGGGCAAACAAAATTTTAGACATGATACTATAAAGAGATTTCACACTCATTTTGCAAGGACTTATAATATGTTTATCATTTACTCATAAATTCAAGCCCTATGATTAAGTACTCCTCTTCATAATGAGAGAGAACATCGATTAAAACTAGCTAGCTATTTTATGCTAGATTGTAATATTCTAATAACAACTTTTTTTGATTTTTTTCTCATAATGTTTTATATTAAATTGATTTTGATAAAAAAATAGAAAATATTTATAAGGAAAAAGAAGAATGAAAACTCATTGATATAAGCTCTCAATCTACACCGTTTAATTCTTTCTCCATCTTCCTGCCTTAACCATCCTCAAAATTCTCTTCTTGAACACTCATTAATAGGACCTATCACAACTCAGCCCACTATCCTGAAGTGAGCTGCATTGTGTTGAGATCGCCATAGTAGACCTAATACTTACCAAGACCTAGTAGGAAGGATTTTTCTTGTTATATTTCATAATTTATTTTCTTCAATATTTACTACACTAAATCATCTAATTCTTTAATTATAAGAAAAATAAAAAATTAATTTTATTTCATAAAATTGTACTTTAAAAGAAAACTATACATCAACCATGAATCTTTTTTCTTTTTCATCAAAACTATTAAAAGAATACCCATACTGAACATACTTATGTCCTAAACTCAACCTAGGTCAGCAATCTATATAAATAGAATATACTCAATTGGAGCATTACGTTTTCTTAAAAATATATACAAATACATAGGGTAAGCAAACCACTTGCTCTTTAAGTTTTCAAAAACTACTACTATAGGGGGAGCCCTTTCATTTTCACATTTCTTTTATCTCTAGAGTGCTTTAATTGAAGAAGCTCTAAGATTGTGGGAGGTGACATTGGGTCACCTCTTCTCTCCAAGGATGTTGGTGATGAATGGAAAGCTTGGATCAAAGGGCTGGTAGAGGTTCAATAATTATTTCACTTATCTTCTACACATTTGGTACATTTTTTTATCTTGTTTTTCTTATGATTTTTTTTTTAATTTGAGAATTTTCCAAACTAATTTTTTGCTAACTAACTTTGTAATTTCTTCAACATTGTAAGTCAGGATTAAAGCATGATCAAGACTAAATGTGACATATTTTGAAAAGATTAATTACATATAAACACCATTCACTTATTTTAGCATATTTTTTATGTAGTGAAACATAAAAAAAGATGTTAAATAAATAATCTTAATATATATTTGTTGGAATGTAATTTTCTCTATGATGAGTCTATTATATATATATATATATATATATATATATAATGTTTCATAAGTCTTTTCATTTTTGGTTAAATTTCATGGATGGGCCTATGCGTTAAATAAAAAAAAGGATACAAGTTCTTAAGGGGAGCTAGAGCCACTTATGCTCAAAGAGACACATCTAAAATAAAAATAATCCTAAGAGCTTCAGAACCCAAATAAATTACAAAATAAAACTAAATTAACAAACTATGGGGTAGAAAGGAGCCACCACCCAAAAAGGAGCCAGAGCATAGAATAGCCAAATAGCATAGCTTCTGTAGTAGAATCAAACAACCTGAACCAGCCAAGACGACCAAAATCAAAAGACCCAAACCACAATTAAGACTTGCAAGAAAAAATAAACCTCTAAATAAAAATCAAATAATCACATCATCGATAAAGAAATAGACACAACACCAAAATTGGAGCAGACCAATCAAATGACCAAAACCCATAACAACCAGCCAGGGAACCATCAACCAAACAATCGAGCCCACCACAGCAGGGAAACACAACAAAAGGATAGAAAACTAAACCCACTAACAACCCGCCCAAAAGACCCCAACCACCAACAAGAAGGAGCCATGAAACACAGGACCCCAATCACAAGGCTAACAACACTAGAAGAACCAAACAACCACTCCTCGACCCCTAAAAGAGGAGACTACGAGCCCAAGCAACTAGAGACTACCCAACAAACAACAAAATATGAGACCACCACAGAGTAGGATACCCCAAAACTACAAGAAAATAGCCCAAAACTTTTATAGTGTTCAAACAAAGTAGGAAATTCCTCCATCTCAACTTGTATATCAAAAAAATTTCAGGCCTAAGCCCAACACTATTAGGATATCATTTAGTGATATCTAATTCGACCAAAACACAAGCAACCAAGGGAGGATTACCATTAGATGTAGCATTATCAGTTTTAAGAGGGCAACAAAAAAATATCCCAATCCGTGTAGTATATGGGGAGAAAAAAAATGATGTCGAAGGTTAGGAAAGAAACTCAAATAAGGATGATGTGGGATTCCACAACAACGTAAAAAAATAGCGACCATTTAATCAACTTAATAAAGAAATTGTAGACATAATAAGAGCAATGGGCAAAAAATATACAATAATCCATGTAATTTATAAGTTTGATCAAGACATGGCTTGAATCCAAGAGGGTAATCGAGAAATCACCGCTAAGCTTAAGATTAAAGAAAAATTTCTGAATCGAGTCTAGACTAGGTCTACGATTAGGGGATTTATCGATTAATTTGAGTTCAAAAGGGGCTGTAAGAGAACGGATCTCATCTTCCAAAATCCAAAGTGAAAACAACCTGTGATGGGTTGAAGTTTTGAGATCAGGAAAAGCAAGCAAAGAAGAGGCACCCAAGGGGGCATCGATAAAAGAGTGAGAAGTCCTTTTATCATTTAAAAAGCAAGGATCATCCGACCGAACATGGTTAACTGCCATTTGAGCCATTGGAACAGTCGAAGGTGGAATGATCATGAAAAACAAACATAAACTTTAAAAAAGAGTCATTAAAAAAAAAGATGAAAAACCTGAGAATACCTGAGTCCAAGGGAAACAAACATCAATGAGGGAGAAGAAAATTCTCTGAGGATGCAGGAAAAATTGGTGAGGTCCATGAGTAGAAGGAAGATGTTTCATAAGTTAAGTCTTAAGTTCTTTTATCATTTTTTTTTGAACTAATTCTTGTAGGTGAAAGTCTTATATAAAGAAGTTGTCTATTCAAACATATATTGTATACAAGAAAGTAATAGTTATCAAATTTATGTAAGCATTTATATAATTTTATTCATATAAGAAAAATATTTTTTTTAGTAAATTGAATGTGGAAATATAAAATTGTATGTAGGAAATTAAATATTATTTTTATAGTTTTTTTTTCTTTTTTGTTATGTTAGTACTTCACTTGCGATTCATGATATCTTATTTAGTGAAATTGGCACAAAATTTTGGAAGGAGTATGATTCGATTGTATTATGCAATGATAAAAAAATTGAGATTTATTATAAGCCTTCACCAATAATTGGGCCAATGGAAATTTTTTTAGTTTTTGGGCATTACATTCCAGAGATTTCTTAGTCTTCATAATAGTCCCCAGACGAGTGTTTGAAATCACTAAGTTGTATTATATCATGAGATGACTTGAGAGACTTGCAAATCCCTCCTTCATGAGCAATTAGTCATACCATTTAAAAATCTTGTTTGTTGTCCTCTTGAAAAGGAGTTTACAATAACAAAGTTTTTTTTTCCGTAAATATTTTTTCATTGAAATCCTTAATCGCTATTAAAATAAAAAATGAGCTAAAAAATATTAATTTTTCCTTAAATTAGATTGAAGGTTAAGTACCAAATATATCTTTAATTTTAAATAAAAATATTAAATTTTTATGCATTTTATGAGAAAATACTTTTTCTAAAATTTTCAAGGCATAGGATTTATGAGTATATATAATTTTGGGAGCAATTTCTCTCATTTGTTTCATATACTTCAATTTTTTTCTTTTATTTCAGGTAATTACAAAAAAACTCCAAATCATTCTTTAAGTAAAAAAAAAAAAAAAAAGAAGCTGATTCTACTAGCTAAGAAGATTTCACTTAAAGACTCAACTGTGACCTAACATTATTAATATATTTTCTTCAAAACAAATATAAAAGGGGAAAGTACATATTTAAATAAAAAAACCATTAAATATTACTTAAAAATTTGTCCAATAAATATTAAATATAGACTTATAATACAAAAATATTCATATTACAAGCTTAGCAAAGATTAAAATATTTAATTTATGAAAGTGATGGTGTAAACCAGATTGATCGAGGCCAATTAGTCCGTGGATAAAGGATAAATTCAATGCGATCATTGTAAAGATAAACAAGTCCAACATCACAATCAACATAACCTGACGACATGTTACTCGAATGATCGGTGAAATATATGTTGTTTGGTTTAATTCCGATAGCAACCATGTGATGCAAAGAAAATGTCTGATTATAACCCACAAAAAAGGAGTATTCCCCCAGCTCATTGACGGGCATCCATTGAGAGTAAGAAGAAGAAGAAGTAACAATAGATGGCATAAATATGAAAACAAAGATATCCCTCGTTGTATGTAGCTATAAGAAGCATTATCAATCACCCTCTTTATTTTTAAAATAGTTCCTGACAAAAGGCAATATAGTACATACGATAGAAGTTTCTGGTGTGATAGTATGGGTTGGGCATATTCGGGCAGATCAATTCAACATTTTGTCCATTAAGGTCAAAATAAAGCACCCATAGAAAAATTTGTTATTGCAAAAAATCTTTGATTTTCTTCATGATAGCAAACATCCTCAAACTGCTCCTCGTCCTTTGGGTTATAAAGAGATAATTGTGACCCAACAACCCAAGTCATATCTTCTAACCTTGCCAAAGCATGCTCTTTTGTAATGCCATAGATAACAACAACAATTCCATAGGAGTCATTAGACGAGACAATGAACTTATAAAAATATGTATCACGGAAGTCATCAATTCCAATGTCCTAGAAAAAATCATTGAAATAAATCCTAATGGAGCCGTCAGGGGCATGTTGTGGTTCTATCAAGGTGAAATGGGATGGGAGCGATATTTAAGCCTTTGTGACTGGGTTGAAGAGTCTAGGCTGTAGACCTGTTTTGTTAAGGGTCACAAGCCATCCATCCTTGCAGCCGAAATAGCAGCGACCATAGGTGTGGCTACTGATGAAGGAGAATCTACGATGGAAGCTGACGACAAAGTTTTCTCTTTATATGGTAAGTTCGCGGAAGGTGAGTGTGTCAGAAGCCTCTTCGACATCATTGGAAAGGAGCAACCAATGGGAGGGATGACATTGAAATCAAAGGAGTGCATAGTTAGTAAGAGTGAAATTCCATGAGGTGCAGACAATAGATAATTGGACTAAGTCTACAATGGACAACTGTGATGAGATGCAAGAAAGAATATCTATGGGGAGATCATACCATGCCATAATATTATTGTATTTGCAGTAGCCAATGGAGGAAAGGAGCTGTGGTGCCTTCCAACTCTACCACCCAACACTACCATGCTCGGACAAAAATTAATAAGAGTTGGAATCAAATATGCATTCTTTGTTCGAGATATAAATATGTGGAATAGAATGAGTATTTGTGGCAAATATTCAAGTGTATTAAATTTTCTTCTCATTTGTGGAAAATGAAATTGGCCAACTGGCATTATCCATTAATGAGTATTTGTGGCAAAATTCATGTTGTAAAAAATAAATTTATATTTTTAAAATTAAATATTCATTTTTAAATTAAATTTTATCTTCTATTGCATTCAATTTATTAGGAGATCCAACAAAACTATTTGTGTCAAAAAAAGGCTTTGTTTTAAAAGGTCTCGAAGCGATTTATTCTTAAATATTAGAATTAGTGGAAGATAAGAAAACACATATTGTATATGTGTTACTGTAGACAAAGGTATTTATTTAGAATAATTTTATTATTTTATTTTACAAAATTTATTTTATTTCTTAATGGCTCTTTTATTAGGTTTGAAATAGTTTGTTTTTAATAACATTATAAATTAACAAAATTTCTAATCAATTTAGTTCATATAATAAAATTTCTGATCAATTTAGTAAATGAAAATTTTTTTTTGGTAATATGGACCATTCTCTGGTTCTTATTAAAAGAGATCCCATTGATGGAATTGATAATGAATTAAGAAAATAAGGTAAGTAGTTCATCATCGCCAATTAAATGATAGACAAAATATTAAAGTAAAATAATGCATGAACGGTGCATGTATATTACATTTTTCTCTAAAAGAGATACAACTGCATATCTTTTTTCCTCTGCATATCTTGTTTCCTCTAATGAGACATCTTCGTTGGGTAATTGATGGAAAGAATAATGACATAAAAAAGGTAAGTAGTTCATCATCGCCAATTAATTGATAGACAAAATATTAAAGTAAAATAATGCATGCATGGTGCATGTGTATTGCCTTCATTAGAAAGTAATCAACAAGATTGGAAAAGAATTCTCATCTATCTTTTACACCCTTCTCCTTCCCTAGGCCATTAGAGTCGAGACAGCTGCTTCTTTGTTAGACTCCCTCTTAGTCTTAGAGACGAAGACGGAGGAGGCAAGCGTGATTGGTCTGTTGGAAGCTTAACAACAATCCTAAGAGGATCAAACAGATTAATGGCATCCATGGAGAACCATTATTGTTGAAAAACTATATACGAAAAAATTGACATATTCATTGTACATATAAATGCTTTACTGTATTATATTTATTGTATAAAAATTAAATATCATTTTGCTTATGGTTCCTTTTGATTTGAAAATTAAAATATTTGGATCGAATTCTTCATCAATCAAATATTTAAACACAATCATGCTTATAACTATTAAAAGAATACCCAAACTGAACATACCTAAATCCAAAACTCAACTTTGGTCAGCAGTTTGTATCAATAGAATATAGTCAGTTTGAGCATTACCTTTTCTTAAAAATTTATACAAATACATAGGGTAAGCAACCCACTTGCTCTTTAAGTTATCTAAAACTACTACTATAGGGGGAGCCCTTTCATTTTCACATTTCTTTTATCCCTAGAGCGGTTTAATTGATGAAGCTATAAGATGGTGGGAGGTGACGTAGGGTCACCTATTCTCTCCAAGGAAGCTGGTGATGAAGGAAAAGCTTGTATGAAAGGGCTAGTGGAGGTTCAATAATTATTTCACTTATCTGCTATACATTTTGTGCATTTTTATTGCTCTTATTTTTTTCTTATGATTTTTTTTTTTTATGAATTTGAGAATTTCCCAAACTATTTTTTCCTAACTCACTTTGTAATTTCTTCAACATTGTAAGTGAGGATTAAAGCATGATCAAGATTAAATATGTGACATATTTTGAAAAGATAAATTTCATATAAACATCATTCACTTATTTTATTTTATTTTTATGTAGTGAAACATAAAAAGATGTTATATAAATAATCTTAATATATATAGATGGAATGTAATTCCCTATATAATGAGACTATTTTATTATATATATAAAATGTTTCATAATTTTTTTTGGTTAAAATTCATGAGAGTCCTACGTGTTAATTCAAAAAATAAACACACATCCTTAAGGGGATCTAGAGCCACTAATGCTCAAAGAGAAGCATTTAAAGAAAAAATAAACCTAAGAGCTTAAGATCCTTATTAAATTACAAAATAAGACAAAAAGAAAAAAAACTATAGGGCACTAAGGAGTCGCTACCTAAAAAAGAAGTCAGATCCAAGACAACCAAAAGTACAATAGTTGTAGTAGAAGTGAACCTCCAAATAAAATCAAATAATCACATCATTAATAAAGAAATAAACACAACACCAAAATAGAAGCAAACCAATCAGATGACCAAAACCCACAACAACCAACCAGGGTACCTCTAACCAAACATTCGTGCTCACCATAACACGACAACACCAAAAACATAAAAAACCAAACCCACTAGAAACCAGCCTAAAATACCCCAACCACCAACAAGCAAGAGCCATGAAACCCAAATAAGGATGATGGCGGATTCCACAATAATGTCAAAAAATTGCAACCATTTGATCAACTGCATAAAACAAAAATAATGGGAAAACAACTCTACTAAAATCCATGTCATTTATAAGTTTGATCAAGAATTTCCTTTAATCCAAGAGTGTAACCGAGAAATCACCGCTAATCTTAAAATTAAAGAAAAATTTCGAATCGAGTCCAGACTAGGTCTGCGATTAAAAAAGTTAATCAATTAATTATTCGAATTCGAACAAGGTTGTAAGAGCAAGGATCTCATCTTCAAAAATTCAAAGCGACAACAACCCGTGATGGGTTGTAGTTTTTTGACCAAGAAAAGCAACCTAAGAAGAGGCAACCGAAAGGGCATCAATATAAGGGCGAGAAGTCTTTTTATTGGTTAAAAAGCTAGGACCATCAAACCGAACATGTTTAACTTCCATTTTAATAGTTGAAGGTTAAATTATCATGGAGAAACAAACATGAACATCCAAAAAAAATCGCAGAAAAAAGAAAAACCTGAGAACACTTGAAGTATAGAGGAAACAAACATCAAAGAGGGAGAGGAACTTCCCTGATGATGCAGGAAAATCGGCGAGTTCCGTGAGTAGAAGGATGATGTTTCATAAGTGAAGTCTTAAATTCTTATTCATTTTTTGTGAACTAATTCTCTAAGGTAAAAGTTTTATATGCGAAAATTGTCTATTTAAACATATATTGTATACCAGAAAATAATAGTTATCAAATATGATGATCCCCTTTATATTATTTTGTTCATATAAAAAAACATTTTTATAGTAAATTGAATGTGTAAATATATATATATATATATTATGTTAGTACTACAATTGCAATCCATGATATCTTATAAAGAGAAATTGTCACAAAATTTTTTGGAAGAAGTATGATATGATTGTATAATGCAATGATAAAAAATTGAGATTTATTATAAGCCTTCACCAATAGTTGGGCTAATGGAAAAATTGTTAGTTTTTGGCCATACATACTTTAAATTTAATATTTAAATAGTTATATATATATATATATATATATATATATGTATACGTTCAATATTATAAAATAATAATAATTTTAAATTGAAATATTAATATTTCTAAAAATATTAAAACATATTTTGTTAATTTTAATTTAGTATTTAATTTGTTATGATTTTTATACTAAAAATACCCTTAAAAACAATTTTAAAGTTAATTTAAATAAAATGAAAAGAAGCTAATGGTGTTGGCTCTAACGGTGGACACACGGCTTCATCTAGAGCGTCAGATCGAGTCCGTGTTGACTGAAAGAGTTGTGGCGAGATCCCGGCCGCGAGTTCGAAATCGCGTTAACGGTCGAGCATTGATGGCCAATGATTACGCTGTGGCAATCATTGGAAATCATTGCATAACACGGCACCGTGACGGCGCGGTTGACTTTTTCGAGTCAATAGCATCTTGCTGCCGTAGGATCTTCCACGGGTTAATCCAACGGTAGGGATTGAATCCAGCATTTTTATCTCGATCGAGTAAGATTAGACGATGGATATCCCATCTCCACTATTTAAAACGAAGGGCCCAGATAAAATCGAACGGAGATCTCAGCCTACTGCAGGTTACACTGCAGGAGCGGGGCGTGGTGTGACGAGATCTTGGCCGTTGATTATAAGATCAGCGGTTGATATTTCGTACACCTAGGCTAGGTTACAAAAACGTCCTAGAAAATGATTTTTGCCTCGTTCTCTAAATCGGATGCACCAAAATATGTAAAATTTTAAACATAACTTAAGGACATGAATAAAAACACTGGGGGTACATTTATACGGCTTAAAATATGCTTAATATAGAACTAAATAGATCTTCGATGTGTTTAGATGATTGAGCTTGTAGATTGTCCTCGTATAAATCTCCAAAAGAAATTCATGCTCGAAAATGCCTTGATCAACTTCTATAAGGCTGGGACGGACTAGGTCGTTGGTTTACCAAAAAACTCATCACAGGTAATGTGCAACCACTTGGGTTTTGTTGTAGGAAGGTAGAGGAGAACTTGGAGAGTTAGAACGAAAAGAGATCTCATTCTGGGAGGCTGGAGGAAGTGAGAGATTGTAAGATGATGAATGATGTTCAAAAATGAGCTTTTGCCCTATTCAAATCCATTGGATTAAATTGGATGGCTTTGATGCATCAAGGGCTTTACTCTGATAGAGGAAAAGTGTCCCAGGCCATTGGGTGGCAGAGGAAAAGGCTGGAAAAGGCCATGAGGCCATTGGTTAGTTTAAGGAGATTGGGGGGGACCACTGCCATTTCCTCTGCCAAACCAAGGATTGAGCCGGGTTAGGGAGAATATTAGAGAGCTTTAGCTCCCATTTGGGACTAAATCAGCCGCCTAGATCAGTGGGGAATGGGTTCACATGTGAGTTTGACCATAGAGCTCCTCTTTTAACCCTTTGTTGACCATATTTCCCGGTCAAAAGGTCAAGAGAGGATGAGGTGGCGGTGAGAGGGTATGGGAAGCAGGTTGGATGAGGTCCAAGGCTAAGGCCAAAGCTCTTGGGGTCAAAATGAGGATTTGACCACCTTAAGGATGGGCTTAAATGACTCATTCACTGATTTGACTAGTCAACAAAGTCAAAATTGCCAATATGACAACTAGGAGAGGTAGGGAGTTATTTGGGGTGGCTTAGGTAAGGGTCAAAGATCAAGATCAAGGCTAGAGTGAGTGGGAGCAAATGCCAAAGAGGTTTGAACCTGAGATTGAGAGTTGACTTGGTCAACTCAACTTCGGTTGTGTTGACCAAGTGCCAAGTCATGCCTAAGCCATATATAGAAGTTAGATTGAATGGATGATAGGGTTTGGAGAGCTCAAAGGGTTTATTTTAACAAATTTTGACCCCTTAAGGATTAATAGGTCAGCCTAGGTTAACTTGGTCAACCAGGTTGACCCAAGGCATGGTTTTGGGTCAAATGAATTTGTTTGGATATTTGGAGTCTAATGGATATTGTTTCAAGGTTTGGAAAGCTCATTTGGGTCAAATGATATATTTTGGGCTCTTAATGGGTCATTAGGTAAACTTAGGTTAATTTGGTCAACTAGGTTGACCCAAGGGCAAAGACATGGATCAACAAGTTTAAAATTATATTTTGAATGTGTTAGGATAGATTCTAAGGCAAGGTGAGGTCATTTTAGTCAAAATGACTGTTTTGATCATAAAGGGGCCTTTAGGCCAAACTAGGTTGACCCAAGATTTTGAAATTGGGTCTAATAGGTCCCAAATATTGTTTGAAAATGATTGGAGGAAGTTTCAAAGGTTGATAAAGCCAGGTCAAATTAAATTTAGGTTAAAAGTCCAAAAATCTCCTTAAAGGGTATTTTGGTCATTTTGGCCTTAGATCAATTCTGGATCAAAATGATTCCAAAAAAATGTAGAATAATGCTAAAAAATTCAATAACAAGGACTTGGAAGGAATAAAAAGGTTTGGAGGGGACTCCATGGTCAGATTCTAATGGGTGATAGGTCTAGTGGCATGAGTCATAAATATTTAAAGGTTTAACAGCCTTTAGAATTGAATTTAGTTTATGGGATTAGAGACATCAGATTGAGCTCAAACTTAGAGGACTGACCCAAGAGATATATCTTATCAATATGCAATTGATAGATTAGTAATCAAGGATCAATTGACTGGGTTTCAAGGTGATGGAAAAATCACCTAGAAGGGGTTTCAGGACATGAGTCTTTAACCCAAAGATTTGGTTTGGAATGCTGGGTTTGGATTGATCTAAGACCTAAATTGATCCTAGAGTTTGTGGACTAGAAGGAGCCTAGGATATATGAAGTCTTAGGGTCTAGGGTATCCTAGGGTCGAGAGTCCAGGAAAAGGTCAAAGTGGCATCATACAAAAATGAGGTCAGTAGTGCTTCAACTCGATGTCTCAAATGCCTTTATACATGGCAATTTTACGGACATTTTCTACATGTCTCAATCAATTGGATTTAAGGATTCCTTACACCCAGATTATGTTTTCTTATTACAAAAGTCTATCTATGGTTTAAAACAATTGTTGAGGCAATGGTTTGAGAATTTTTCTACATATCTTCTTAAATATGTATTCATTCATAGTACAGGCGACTCATCCTTGCTGATTTACCATAAGGATTATGCAGTTCTCTGTATTCTGGTTTATGTAGATGATATTCTACTCACTAGTAATAATGATTCAACAATCAAGAATTTTCTTTCAGCAAAACCTCACAGATTTTATATGAAAACTCTTGGTAGAATTCCTTTCTTTCTTGAAATGCAAGTATTACATTCTCCTAGTTGTATTCATCTATCCCAATCCAAATATACTGTTGATTTACTTCACAAAGCTGACATGACTGATTTTAAGACAATCTCCACACCTATTACTTCAAAATTAGTCTTAAGCTCCTCCCAACCTCTAGTACATGCTCAGACCAAACTATTAAAGCAACTTGTCAGCGCTCTTCAATATCTAACACTCACAAGACCTGACAATGCTTACACATTTAATAAACTGTGTCAACATATGCATCAACCTCAAGAAGATTTCAAACTTCTCATGCGACATCTTTGATACATCAAAGGTACTGTTTCCTTTGGCTTGCCTATCACTGCTGCTGCTCTTAGTTTATTTGCTTATTCCGATTCAGATTGGGCTGGTGATCCCAATGATCAGAAATCTATGATAGGTTATTGCACTTTCTTAGAGCTTTAGACTTCCACAATGGATAATTTTTAGCCATAAGAAGTTAAAGCAGCTCTTCACTATTATACTTGTATTATAACAAATGGCTTTGTGGGAGTTTTTGGCTTAATCCGCCTTTCCTCCCTCTTGTCTCCTTTCCACCAACTATGCATAATCACAGAGAAAATTAGAACTGGAAAGAGTGATTCAAGTGTGCATCCAGTAAGGATGAGATTCGATGGTAGCACTAATAGATTGTGAAGATGAAGCTGAGGAGGAAGGACCTCGACTCCTATAAACGATAAAGATCATGAGTGCGGGTAATCAATTGCGTGTTAATGAGACATCCGGTAGATCTCAGAAAACAATATCCTTCAAAGAAACTGATTCATTTGTGTTTGCAATTCATTCCATTTGAATAAGAATCAAGAAATCAATGGAAAGATTAGATGAAGGAATCTTTAAATGGCAATACAGTTCCTAACGACCAGGAGTTTGCTTTTCTTCATGCTGAGGTCATCATTTTCACTTGATTGTTTATTATTTCACTTATCTTCTTCAAATTTGGTGCATTTTTCTTGCTCTTCATTTTATTTTGATTTATTTTTTCAAATTAGAGAGTTTTACTGACTAAATTTTTCTTAACTCACATTGCAATTTCTTTAACAATTGTAAGTTAAGATTAAAACATGATCAATATTTAATCAGAAACATATTTTGAAAAGATAAAAAATATTTAATGAGAAACTTGTTTTTTCATTTTTTTGTAGTGAAACATAAAAAATTATTAAATAAATAATCTTAATATATATGGATAGAATTTACTTCCCTCTAGGAATAAGAAGTTTCACAAGTTTATTCATAAATTCTTATTTGTTTTTTGCGAACTAAATATATCAGATGAAAATTTCAATCAAGGAAATCGTTATATTTGTAGGCAATAAAATAATAGCTATCAAATTTATGTAATATTTTTTTATTATTTAATTAATATAAGGAAAATATTTTTGTTAGTAAATTATATGTGGAAACTTATATTTAACATTGCTATTATTTGGCCATACATAATGAACCTTACACCCCAAAGATTCCATAGCCTTCATAATAGCCACCTATCCTTGAATATTCGTTACTCTAAAAGACAACCAATATGTTAGACTATTAATTCTCCTATGTGTACCACTTGTTAACATATAACTTCCTTATAGCATATTACTTGACCCACATTGTTTGCCATCACAAAGACTGGTTGTCTAAGATGCATGCATCAATATCAACTTGAACCATTTGATACTTCTAATAATCATCTATGTTAAACTTCATTAGAAAGAGATGAACTAAAGTCATGATAAAATTTAGTTGAATTATATCATGAGATGGCAAAATAGAAACAAAAAATCATATAATTTAGAGACTTCTCCTTACCGAGAAATCGGTCATACTAGCTAGAAATCTTGTATGTTTTCATCCTTTCACCCATTTATTACTCTTCATTCTCAATTATCTGTCTTCTTGAAGGTGGACATCCCCTTATATAGAAATTAATCTAACTCCAGCTTTTAACATCCATCCTCTCTCTAAATTAAAAATAATCTTCTTCCGCCCTACCAATTTCAATATAATGATAATATGACATAGCAAGCATCAATAATTAATTCATGATTATGGATATATACGAGTCATATGTACCTATTGCATGCTTGAATACGTGCGGTGTTAAAAGTAAGGGATTAGTGGAATTGCTTTATTAAAAGATCTATGACATACATATAAAAGAGAAGAATGTTGGAGATGCCATAACTTTTATGTAAAAAAAATAAAAAATAAAACCTTAGACCTTGACTCTGTTGAAATAATCCGCCATGTATTTGAAATTACAAAAGTTTGTTCTTATCCACAATTGGATAATATTAGATTATAAATTAGGGAACATTTGTTTGGTCTCCTATAATTATAGTTGAGATTATGAGATCAGTGAAGGGATGTTGGTGACAACAAATGATGTCAATTTGGCAATGGTGGTTTGACCATAGGCAGATTTCATAAAAATACTCATATGTGATATAACAATATTAATATATTTTCTTAAAAAAAAAAAAACATAAAAGAGGAAAGTACACATTTAAATTAAAAAACAATTAAATATTACCTAAAACTTTATCCAATAAAAATAAAAAATGGACTTATTATCCAAAAATGTTCATATTACATGCTTAGCAAAGATTAAAATATTCAATTTATGAAATTGATGGTGTAAACCAGATTTATGGAAGGCACTTAGTTTGTGGATAAGGATGAAGGATATACTGAATGTGATCATTGTATTGATAAAAAATTCCAACATCATAATCAAAATAACCTGGCAACATCTTGCTCGAATGATCATCAAAGTATATGCAGTTTGGTTTGATTTCGATAGAAACCTTGTGATGCAAATAAAATGTCTAATTATAACCCACAAAAATGGAGTAACCCCAAACTCGTTGACGGAGATCCATTGAGAGTAAGAAGAAGAATAAGAAGAAGAAGAAGAAGAAGAAGAAGAAGAAGAAGAAGAAGAAGAAGTAAGAACAGCTGGCACAAACTTAGAAACAAAGATAGCCATTGTTGTTGCATTATAGTTGCTATCATAAGTAGTATCAATCACCCTATCCATTCTTATAAGAGTTCCTGACAAAAAGGTAATATAGTACATATGATAGAAGTTTCTGGTGTGATAATATGGGTTGGGCATATTCCGGCAGTTCAATTCAACATTTTGTCCATTGAGTTCAAAAGCAAGCACCATAGAAAAATTACTGATTACGCAAAATCTTTGATTTTCTTCATGATAGCAAACATTCTCAAACTCTTGCTTGTCCTCCGTGCTGTAAGGAGATAGTTGTGGCCCGAGAACCCAAGTCAGTTCTTCTAACTTGGCCAAAGCAAGCTCTTTTGTAATGTCAGAAATAATAACAACAATTCCATGGGAGTCTTTAGACGAGATAATGATCTTATGAAAGTATGAATCACATAAGTCGTCAGTCGTAGTGTTAAAGAAAAATTCATTGCAAGAAATCCTAATGGAGTCGTCAGGGGCATATTGTGGCTTGATCAAGGTGAGAAGGGATGGAAGCAATATTTTGGCCTTTGTGATTGGGTTGAAGAGGCGAGGCTGTAGATCTGTTTTGTCAAGGTTCATAAGCCATGCATCCTTAAATCAAAAACAACGACAATGATAGGTGTGGCTATCGATGGAAGATGACAATAGCTTCTTCTCTTTCCATGGCAAGTTCACGGAAGGTGAGTGTATCGGAGGCCTCTTCGGCATCATTGGAAATGAGCAACTAGGGGGAGGGTCAAAATTGAAATCCAAGGAGTGCATAATTGGCAAGAATGAAACTCCATGAGGTGAAGACAACATATAATCAGACTAAGTTTATAATGGACAAGTGCGATGAGATGCAGTAGAGGAGATCTATATGGAGATCAGACCATGCCATAATATTATTCTTTTTGCGGTGGCCAATGGAGGAAAGGAGCTACGGTACCTTCCACCACTATCACGCTCGGGTAAAAATTAATGAAAGTTGTAATCTAATATGCAATATTTGTTAGAGATATAAATATGTGGAATAGAATAAGTATTTCTAGCAAATATTCATGTGCATTAATTTTTCTTCTCATTTGTGGATAATGAAATTGGCCAACTGGCATTATCATAAAAAGAATAGGGTGCAAAATTCATGTAATAAACATTAAATTTTTTATATTTACTTTTAAATATAAATTTATCTTTTAGTGAATGTGCTTTATTACGAGATCGAATGAGACTATTTGTGTCAAAAGTTTGCATTATTTTAAGAGGTCTCCAAATGATTATTCTTAAATATATAAATGAGTAGATGATGATAAAACATATATTGTACATGTGTTACCATAGAGAAAGATATTTATTTACAATGGTTATATTATTTTGTTTTACAAAATGAATTTGGTGTCTTAATGGCTCTTTCATTTGGTTGGAAATAGTTTGTTTTTAATAACATTGTAAATTAATACATTTTTTATCAATTTAGTTCATATAATGAAAATATATATCATATAGCACATGAAATTTTCTTGTTTTAGTAATATGCAAACCGTTCAATGATTATGATTAAAATAGATCCCACTGCATATCTTGTTTCCTCAAATGAGGAATCATTGCAAGTGATTGATGGAAGGAATAATGAAATAATAAAAAATTAAGGCAAGTAGTTAATCATCGCCAATTAATTGAAATGAAAAATATTAAAGTAAAATAATGCATGTATGGTTCATATATGTATATTGCCTTTGCCAGAAAGTAATCAACAAGATTGGAAAATAAATCTCAGTTGCCTTTTCCACCCTTTTGTTCCTTCTTCCTCTCCATTGGTGTCTGGACAATGTTTCTTCTTTGTTATACTCTTTCTTAGTCTTAGAGACAAAGAAGAAGGAGGCATTTGTGATTGATTTGTTGGAATCTTTAAAACAATCCTAAGAGGACCAAGCCAATTTGACTGCATGCATTTTATTTTAATCACAATATTTATTTGATCACATAGTTATCATGATCATGATCTCTACTTGATTCCATTTCTCATTGCAATCATAATCTTTATTCAATCATGAGTATATATATATATATATATATATAATGTCTTTTCTTCCAAGAGAATCAAGTGTGATCTAACATTATTAAAATATCCTTTCTTCAAAACAAATATAAAAGAGGTAAGTACATGTTTAAATAAAAAAACTACTCAATATTACTTAAATAATTGTCCAATAAATATGAAAAATAGACTTATAATCTAAAAATATTCATATTACATGGATAACAAAAATTAAGATATTCAATTTATGAAGGTGATGGTGTAAACCAGATTGATGGAGGCCAATTAGTACGTGAATATGGGCGAAGGATATACTGCATCCGATCGTTGTAAAAATCAAAAAGTCCAACATCATAATCAATAAAACCTGGCGACATGTTGCTAGAATGATCGGCAAAATATATGCAGTTTGGTTTAATTCCGATAGAAACCTTGTGATGCAAAGAAAATGTTTGATTAAAACCCACAAAAAAGGAATATTCCTCCAGATCATTGACGGGGATCCATTGAGAGTAAGAAGAAGAAGAAGAAGTAACAACAGCTTGCACAAACTTGAAAAAAAATATAGCTATCGTTCTCGCGTTATAGGGACTATTAGGAGTAAGATCAATCACCCTCACTATTCTTATAAGAGTTCCTGAAAAAAAGGCGATATAGTACATACAATCGAAGTTTCTGGTGCGATAGCATGAATTGGGCATATTCGGGGAGATCAATTCAACATTTTGTCCATTGAGATCAAAAGCAAGCACCATAGATAAATTTGTGATTGCGTAAAATATTTGATTTTCTTGATTATAGCAAACATCCTCAAATTGCTCATCATCCTCTGTGCTGTAAGGAGATAAATGTGGCCCATGAACCCAAGTCAGAGCTTCTGACTTTGCCAAAGCAAGCTTTTTTTTAATGCCGTAGATAACTACAGCAGTTCCATAAGAGTCATTAGAGGATACAATAATCTTATGAAAATATATATCACGTACGTCATCAGCCATAATGTCAAAGAAAGTTTCATTGTCCAAAATCCTGATAGAGCCATCAGAGGCATATTGTATCTCAATCAAGGTGAAAAGTGATGGGAACAATATTTCAGCCTTTGTGATAGGGTTGAAGAGGCGAGGCTGTAGATCAGTTTTGTCAAGGGTCACAAGCCATCCATTATTGGATCCAAAACAGCGACGACCATAGGTGTGGCTACCAATGGAGGAGAACCGACGACGGAAGCTGAGGACAGCATCTTCTTCTCTTATGGTAAGTTCGCGGAAGGTTAGTTCGTCAGAGGCCTCTCTGACATCATTGGAAAGGAGCAACCATGGGGAGGGATGACATTGAAATCCAATGAGTGCATAGTTGGCAAGAGTGAAAGTCCATGAGGTGCAGACAACAGATAATCGGACTAAGTCTACAATGGACAAGTGAGATGAGATGCAACAAAGGAGTTCTATGGGTAGATCAGACCATGCCATAATATTATTGTTTTTGTGGTGGTCAATGGAGAAAAGGAGCTACGGTACCTTCCAACACTACCACGCTCAGAAAAAAATTAGTAAGACTTGGAATCAAATATGCAATATTTCTACAGATATAAATATGTGGAATAGAATAAGTATTTGTGGCAAATATTAAAATGCATTATATTTTCTTCTCATTTTGGGCAAATGAAATTGGCCAACTAGCATTATCCATACATAGAATAGGGTGAAAAATTCAAGTCATAAAAATTAATTTGATTATTTAATTAAAATTTATCTTTTATTGCATGCGGTTTATTAAGAGATTGAATTTGTGTTAAAATATAGCATTGTTTTAAGAGGTTTCCAAATGATTATTCTTAAATATATAAATGAGTGGAAGATGAGAACATATATTGTATGTGTTACCGCATACAAAAGCTTTTATTTACAATAGTTATATTATTTCATTTTACAAAATGTATTTGGTGTCTTAAAGGCTCTTTCATGAGGTTGGAAATAGTTTGTTTTTAGTAATATTATAAATTAATAAAATTTCTGGTCAATTTAGTTCATATAACAAAAAATATATATGTTGTACATAAAATTTTCTCATTTTAGGAATATGGAAACCATTCATTAATTCTGATTAAAAGAGATCCCACTTCATATCTTGTTTCCTCTAAAGATGGAAGGAATAATGAACAAAGAATGGAACAGAACCCACATTTACCGTTTCCACCCTTCTTCTTCCTCCCTCCTCTCCATTAGAGTCTAGAAAAAGCTTCTTCTCTGTTAGGCTCTCTCTTAGACTTAGAGATGAACATGGAGGAGGCGTTCCTAAGAGGAGAACCTTTACCGTTTAAAAATATGAACCAAAAAATAGTCATATTTGTTACTCTACTTATAAAAGCATTATTGTATAAAAATTAAATATCATTATGCTTATAGTTCCTTATGATTTCAAAATTAAAATATTTGGATCAAATTCATCTTCATCAATCAAATATTTAAAAATATGTGCATAATAATGACTTTGAGAACTTTTGAAATTATTTTGAATGCTTTTTGTTCACTAATTTGAAAAGTTTTCAACAATATGTGATCCACTTTTTATGTTTATATTATGCATTTATTTGACGGTTTGATTAATTAAAATGTATGCTTAAATAACATGGCTTTGAGCTTACTTCTTTATTATTTAATACATCACAAAGATTGTCAAAAAATTAGACTCTTAACCACACCTTTCGTCTTCTGTATATGGGATCATTTGATCTCACGTTGATGATTCTCCTTAGCAACACAAATTATAATATTAAAAACGGACTTATAATTCAAAAATATTTATATTACATGCTTAGCAAAGACAGAGATATATAATTTATGAATGAGATGGTTTAAACCAAATTGAAGGGGGCTAATTAGGCTGTGAATCCGAGTCAAGGAAATAATGAAATTGTTCACAATGAAGATAAAAAAGCCCAGCATCCTGATTAACCTTCCTTTGCAACATGTGCTCAAAAGATCGACAAAGTATATAAAATTTGGTCTAATTCTAGGAGCAAGTGTGTGATGCAAAGAAAAAGTCTGATTACATCCCACAAACAACGAGCAACCCCCTAGATCCTTAATGGGGATCCAATAAGAGGAAGAACAAGAAGCGATAGCAATTGGCACAAACTTGGAAACAAAGATACCCACTATCTTTGCTTTCCAACTATTATCTATCTTCTTTTTTTTTGCATCAATCACCCTCTCTATTTTTAGAAATGATCCTGACAAAAAAGCAATATATTATATGTAATTAGAGTTTTTGGTGCGCAAGCATGGTTCTTGAGTTGCCGGGCAGATCATTTCAACATTTTTCCCATTGACATCAAAAGCCAGAACCATCAAGAAATGTGTGATTGTGTAAAATTTTTTATCTTCTTGATGATAGTAAATATCCTCAAATTGCTCCACGTGCATTATGGCGTAAAGAGGCAACTGCGGGCCGAGAACCCATGTTTGATCTCCCGGCCTAGCCAAAGCCAGAGATTTTGTACGTCCATAGATAACAATAGCTTTTGTTTAAATAACTAACAAAAATTGATTAATCTCCTGAGGAGATGTTTAAATAAAATTATATGAAGCATTTAACTATGATCAAAATTAATATGTACTTTCGCTTTAAACAATTATTTTAATAAGTTAAAGTTCAATAAGTACAGTCATTAGTTTATGTTAATTACCAAATGGAAAGCAAATCATTAATTTCTTGCATGAACAGTAAAAAGTTCTAGACTTTGATTCGATAGGTCAATGGGATATGATGTGTTTGCATGGATTGTTTGAAATTTTTTTTAAATTGAATTTATTTAAAAAAAGTTAAATTTTAGATGGGAACCAGCTTCATCAAAATTTTATTAAAAAAAATAATAATAAAGATTTGTTGAAACTGCCCGAGTCCTGTTCTGTCTCTCACAACAAGAAAATTGCCCAATACCGGCGGAATTTTAGGAAGATTTCCAACATATTTTCTGGCAGATTTACAAATTTTCTAGCAGATTTTCCATCGGATATGTTTCTGATAGATTTTCTGACGGAGTCTAAAAATCTCGGAAAATATATTTTATTCATAATTTAATTCATTAATAATTTTATAGTTTATTTTAATTTACTATTAATTTAATAATATGTTTTAATTAATTATTAATTTAATAACATAGTTTCTTTAATTATTACTTAAATAACATATTTTGATCATTATTTTAAATAATGAATTTAAATTAATTAGTTTTAATTGTAATATTATGTAGGTTTTAATATAAATAAAAAATTTATCCATTAAAACACTTTTGTAGGAACGGTATGGTGGTCTTATGATCGCGGGCGGGGAGTGGGAGAGATCATCGGTTCAATTCTCAGGGCAGACTGGCAAATCCCTGGGCGTGGGATGCAGTCCCGCTGGTGAGAATGGGAGCGAGAGTGGGAACCAAGACCGCTGGCTATGAATGAAGAGGGTGCGGGAGCAAGGCCCACTGGCGTGGGCTGGAGCAAGATGTAGCGGGCTGGGGTGTGCATCAGTGGGATGCAGCGGACGGAAGTGTTCTTATGCATCTACAGGATGCAGTGGGCTAGGGTGTGTTCGTGGGATATAGGCCTGCTAGGGCGTAATTGTTTTAAAAACTGTTTTATTTATTCTAACAGTTTTTTTCCACCAGGAAAAATTTCCTGCATATTTTTTTGGACATAAAAGCTTTCCGACACTCGATTTACCATAGAAGGTATTTTCGTCGGAAACCTGCTAGAAACTTTATAATTTTGTATAAAAAATATGCGATTTTTTTTTGTAGTATATCACACATTTTGGGCTAAGTAAACCTCCTTTGGTTAGCTCATAGTAGCTTTATTTTCCCTCACCTTCAACACACATATTCGTCACCTTGGGTAGCCAGAAGGCCTAGAGCCATCACTCGACCTCATAAGCCACCTAGAAGGAGGAGCCTCAGCTACAATGGCAACATCTGTGGTGCTGCCTATCGACTCGTATTTGTTCTTATCCTTAATTGTTGTACACTTTGCAAATATGTTTGGGGTAAAATGTGGCAAAGCCCTTTGGCAGGGTTCGACCTGCGCATCTAGGCCGCTAGGTCATGGAGCAGGTCCCCCGTAATAAATTTGGTTGTAAGGATATTTTTTGATTTTCTTTACTATTTCTCTTTGTATTTGGTTCTTTGTTCATCATTCCATAACAATAACAACTCTACATAGTGTGTTTAATTATGTTAGGGAAATTGCCTAAAGACCATAATATTTTAATTTTTTTTGAGGGGGGAATCCGTCTTAACAATCCACATATTTCCTAACATCTACTTCTCCTGAAAATAGTAGCATCTTCAAGCATATCCTAACAAAGCCTTTTAATGTTGTAGCGTATCCTCACTCGCTCACGTTCATGATCAACGTTCTTTGACGATGTGTATGTGTACCGAGTAGTCCAAGCCTTGCACCAATTTGGCTCATTACGTATTACTTCTCTTATGTTGATGATCTTGTATGCTCAATTTGTATTTTAATCATATTTCTTATGAAGGTAAATGTTGTGTTAATTGGCTTGCTAAACTTAGGTGTCAGTTAGATTATTTCAAGGATTTCTTTGATTTGTTTTTACCTCTGCCTACTGAGGGGGAGGACTATTCTGGACAAAGTTGAGTTGCCTTATTTGAGGATATGGTGACTTTTTTGTTGTTGTTTCTTACTTGGTGTTCTTTTCATTTTTTAGTTTTTTTGGTTAATTCCTTGTTGGGGATGATGTTGTATTAAAATTCTTTTTAATATTAAGCTACTAGAATTTTTTGTGGCCGGGATGACTTATATATATATATAAGTAGAATTTTTATAATAGTAGTAGTATTAATTTCTTGAGGATTTGTATCACTGCCTAAAAATTAAAAATATATATATAATTAATCAATCACAATTCATTACCTAAGCATCAAACAATTTTTTTTAGATTATGTTGGACAACAACATATACAGGATGAATCATAGCATCCAAGTGGAGTGCAACCTGATTGTAAAAGAAAGTCTACGAAGGGATAGTTATAAATTCATAAAAGAAAAAGTAATAATTGATCTGCAGCTTTGCAAGAGTTTCTAAGTTGGTATAGTAAGATAAATTAGAGGACATTTAACTCAAATGCAAAAGATCATTTTGTATTTTCTAAATTATAAGTCATATATATTAACTAATCTTTATATAAAAGTGCAAAAACATATATGAGAAAAGTAAGCTATATTCCATTTTTGTGTCCATAGCATACAAAAGATCAAACTATGGGGTAGATGGTTCCTAATTTCTATTGTTAGAATAACTCTGCATTCTCAAATTTATAAATTATTAAGAATCTCTCCCTTTAGTTTATCACTGTTGATACATACTAAGGAAATTAACTGCTTCATAAATTGTGAAATAGATATTTCTGAAATAGGGAGACATTGATTGGATAGAAGCTTTAGTAGGATAGTTAGAAATAGAAAGTATTTTTACATATCTTGAACCATGAGGAATATGAAGGATGATAGATAGGAGTCCGGCAATAGGCAGAAGTCCTGTCGCGTAGGAGTCCGACAATTGGCACAAGTTTAGTGTTGGTTAAAAGTCTGACGAAAGTCCGGCGATGGGAAGAAGTCTGGCGGCGAACGGAAGTTCGGCTTCATGTAGAGGTACAACGAAAGTCTAATGACGGTGGACAGAAGTCTGGCATAGGGTAGAAATCTGGCATTGGGAAGGAGTCTAGCGACGGACAGAAGTTCGGTGTCAGGTGGAAGCCTGACGAAAGTCCAGCGACAAGCAGAAGTCCGAAGACGAGCGGAAGTTCGACGTCGGGTAAAAGTCCAATGGAAATCCGACAATGGACACAAGTCCGGCGTCGAGTAGAAATTCATTGTTTGGTAGAATCCCGATGAAAGTTTGGGGACAAGCAAAAATCGGCGACAGACATAACTCCGGCGTTGGGTAGAAATCTGACAACAGACGAAAGTCTAGCATCGGTCGGTGGCCAGGAGATTGTCGAGGAGTCTTGTGGCAAAAGAATTCTTCCTTTTCTTCTGTCTTGGGCCCTTCTTCATCCCTTCAGGTCCCCCCCCGTCAATGAAGAATGAGGGGTCTATTTCTAATTTTCTAAGAGTTACATGGCCAGTAAATAAGGAGAATATTATGGGCATATTGGGAGAGGTTTGAATGGACGGATGATGTTGAATCCCTTGATCATGGACCGTTCAGTTCGACTGTAAGTTTTCTAAAATTTGAGTTCATTTGGTCTCCAACTTAATATTAGAAGTTTTCAACTAGATTTTTCCCTCAGAGATTCGTGCCCGTTCAAGATAATTTCTTGATGATATATCAGGTTGAAAGAAAAGTGATCGTACTAAAATGTGCGATATTCCATGGATCATAACTCCTGATAATTTATAAAGGTTTCAAACCATATTGGATTATACAGGAGCCTTAATTGGTCCTAATGGATTTCCGTAATCCAGACTCATTCTTAATTCCTGAGTATAAGTTAATTGAAAATTAAATGGTGCGTGGTAATTAAAAATAACAAAGAAAATCTTATCTTCACAATATTGATTAACATTGAAAATATAAAGAATTTGATTAGCATTATAGGTTTTATAATGTTTAAGGAAGATATGAATAAGTAAAGAAGTGGGTTGGAGAAGTGAAAATCTAAGGTTTGAAGTTTGCTTTGAGGTTGACGCGACGTCGAGATTGTTAGCTCCACAATATTGAGCTCTCAAAAAACAAAAAAAAAGGGAAAAAAAAAATGGTACATTTGTGGTGCTAGGTGGCGCTGTCGTGGTGTCCAGTGCTCCAATGGTAAGATTCGGGGAGAATCTGCAATATTCTATGAGACTGCAATGACACTAGGAAGCTTAGAGCTGTGGCACTTGGCCAAGTTAGTGGTTTATAATTTCAATTCAAGTGTTTTTATAAAAATATATGCTTTAAAAGGTATTTTTCTTAAGTTTGGAGAAAGCTTCATTGTGTAACTTTTTGTATACTATTCTGCATACTATTTTGGATAAGTTGATAAAAAGAAAATAAATTTTCACCAGTTAGTTTTTCCTTATGAATTTTTGATAACTCTGGATAAATGTGTCAGTTTTGAACCACTGTGCAGTTGATGAAATATAACAAAACGGCTTTTTATATCCTTATTGTGAATTTAACAATATTATTGTGGTAACTGAAATTTGAAGGATTTTGTAAAACTAGATGAGTTTCATGCATTCTATTTAATTCATTAGTTTTACATTGTAAGTGCATCATTATGTATTTCATCGCATTCTAGAGCTCTATTATAAAAATGAAGGTGTATTGTAAATTATCTTTGGGCCCAATAAATATACATAACATTCTATTCTGACATCTAAATTGACTCTGCAATGGGAACACTCGGCTCTACCAAGTTATGTACTTATGCTATGGTTTAAAATATTTCAGGCAAGGACAATGGCCCTATTGAATAGGCTGGTTTTGTGGGTGAGCAGGGATTCTAAGTCGATAGAGAGATTATTGTGTCCGGACACCGAACGTGCCAAGAGACCAATAAAAATACGTCAAATCACTAGGCACTCGGTACCGAGCTCGATACCGCACTCGGTACTTTTCGATACTGAGGTACCGTTGTCTGGACACAATAAATTTTTGAGTCGGTAAGGTTTCTTTTGTTTTAATAGTTCATAATTCATTTAAATATTTTGGTTAATTTATTATATTCTGAAATATTATTTTCGATCTCTAGATGAATGAAAATTTGAAGAAGGTTATTATTTATTCTGAATGCATATTATTATTTTTTATTTTTTTAGAACAAAATACAATATAAGAAATATATGCATTACTAACAGAATTTTTGGCTTCGTAAATTACTAACAAAATCCTGTTTGAAACTACCGAAAAAAATTCTGCATGTAATTCAGGTGAAATTTTTATGCCAAAAATTTTGTCGGTGATTAAGCATCCCGACAAAATTTTTGACATTTTTTTTCATAATTGTTATTTTATTTTCGACAGAAAATTTGTCGAAAACTCCACTAAAAATAGCCCTATATCATCCCAAACCCTTCTCCCTCTCCCATATCCAGATTCTTTATCGTATGTGGCCTAAAAAAATTCTATGCGAGACCACGATTGATATTTGAAAAACAAATTAATGTATGTGACGCATCATCAATAAATTATCTTGATTGGGCACGAATCTTGAGGAAAAATTGAGTTGGAAACTTCAAAAATTAAATACGGGATCACCTGAACTCTGATTTCAGCAAACTTACAATCAAACTGAGCGTCTCGAAAATATGAACTCAACGACACCAAATTTGACTCAGTCTGAGCCCAAATGAGTCCAAATCAAGCACCCGAAGTACTGTTGTAAATTTCAAACAATAGTTTGAGTTACCAAACGGTTTCCAATTATGTTGTTCTTACAATCGAATTGAGAGGCTTGACGAGAAAAATCCAACGAGCCCAAGATTGCCGAATTCCGACATCATTGTTGACATGTTTTTCCCCCAGACCCATGTCAAAGAGTTGACCTGGTCAAATTTTAATAGGCTAGACCCCATGACCCATCCCAATGGGTTCAGGGAGTCAAGACAAGTCTGTTGAGCCCAGACCCAGGTCCTGGGTCAACCTGGTTGACCAGGTCAACCAGGGTTTACCCAAATTGACCCAAATATATTCTAATAAATTTTAAATCAATTTCAAATCCACTTGGCTCAATATCTCCCCGCCACTGGACTCAGATGGTCAGACCAACGTCGTTGAGCTCAGACCTGAGTCCTAGGTCAACCTGGTTGACAAGGTCAACCCAACCTTAATGGGTCATTTTAAATCTGAATAAAATCCAAACCTTTTCATGGCTTGATCCCCAACTCCCTTGGGCCCAATGGACTAGGTTTATCAAGTCAACCTCTGACTTGGTCAGCCCAAGTCTTAATAGGTCAAAATTAACCCATTATGGCCCATTAAAGGGCTCTTTAATGCTTTATAACTCCCCATTAATAATTTAAAATTCAAAACCACGGCCCCAGGGCTTGATTTCCCTCCTAATCACTCTAAAAATGATCCTAGCCATTGATCATAGGGTTTAGAAATATAAATAAGAGATGTTTGTTAAAGACTAGGCATGCTTCCAATTTCATGGCTTCTTTATTTTTGTTGTGGTCAGATAGAAGTATTGAGTCACCCCAATCCACTATTTCGAAAGGATCAGGAGGAGACCGGATCTTTTCACCATTTAACCTGCTGTTTCGATATGGTCAGGCAGGTAGTAGATTTTACTTACTTGGTTGAGAGAGCCTAACATAGCACCTGGAAGGCATTCCTCACCACCCTTTTTACCCTGAGTGCCCTGTTTTGATCAGGCAGGAACCAGATTTTGTGACTCCTTCATTTGCTATTTTGATATGGTCAGGCGAATACTGAGTCTCCCCAATCCACTATTCCGAAAGGATCAGGAGGAAATGGGATCACTTTACCTTCTATTCTGTTGTTTTGATACGGTCAGGCAGATAGTCGGTTCACTTTTACTTACTACTTTACCCTTGGTTCTCTCTTCGGCTCTGCCCCCTCTACAGGGTAAGTTAAGGAGAGAAACCCTCCCTAATTTTTCACCCTCGTGGTGACCTTTACTCTTGGTTCTCTCTTCAGCTCTACCCTCACTACAAGGTAAGGCTAGGGGAGACATCCTTTACCTCTTTCACCCTTGCGGTGATCTCTACTTTGGTTCTTTCCTTGGCCTTGCCCGTGTTGTATGGTCAGACCAGGAGAAGATCCCACCACTTGTTCACCATATGGTGACATTTTATATGTGCACTACTGCTCTACAATCTCTCCTAGGCTCTACCCTTATTATAGGGTAAGACCAGGAGAAGGGCTCCCTACTTTCTTCCACCTTTTTAGTACACTTTGTACTTGTGTACTCTTTACTTCACTTTCTTTGTCACATTCAGTCAACGCCAACACGAGCGGTTCACTAGTTTGTTCGCCAGTCCTGTTAGGGGTTCATTTGTTTACCTGTTTTTCCCCCAGACCCAGGTCAAAGAGTTGACCTGGTCAAGTTTGACCAGGCAAGACCCTAGGACCCATCTCAATGGGTTCAGGGAATTAAGCTAAGTCTGCTAAGCCCAGACCCAGGTTTTGGGTCTACCTGATTAACCAGGTCAACCAGGGTTGACCCAAATTGACCCAAATACCTTCTAATTGATTTTAAATCAATTTCAGATCCACTTGGCTCAATATCTCCCCGCCACTGGACTCAGATGGCTAGACCAACATCGTTGAGCTCAGACCTGAGTCCTGGGTCAACCTGGTTGACTCAATTAGCGTTAATGGGTCATTTTAAATCATAATAAAATATAAACCTTTTCAGGGCTCGATCCCCCACTCTTTTGGACCCAATGGATTAGGTTGACAAAGTCAACCTTTGACTTGGTAAACCCAAGTCTTAATGGGTCAAAATTAACACATTAAGGCCCATTAAAGGGCTATTTAATGCATTATAACTTCCCATTAATGATTTAAAATTTAAAACCACAACCCCAAGGCTTGATTTCCCTCATAATCATTCTAAAAATGATCCTAGCCATTGATCATAGGGTGTTGAACTTTAAAAAGGAGATTTTTAGGGCTCGAGGGGACTTTTGGCAATTTCTCCTAAGATAGATCTCCTCAACCCCTGAAATTTGGCGAGGAGACTCCCACGAGCTTGCCCCACTTTTCCCAGGCCAAACTCGACAGTGGCACCTTGCCGGCGATGAGGATTCTGGCTAACTAAGGGCTTAGATGTTCCAAGGCTTGCTTAGCTAGATCAAAGGTGTTTCAAGGCTTGATTTCAACTAGAAAATTGTACGAGGACAGTCTTCAGGCTCAACCGTAAAAAAGAACTCCTGAATCCGTCCATTGGATTAAGGTATGTCGTTAACCATAGTTCACTACACAGATCTACATAGCTTCGTGTAAAGTGCTTTTCAAACTGTTAAAGCGGTCCCCCATGATTGCTCTTCATGTATAGAATTTTGATTTAAAATTTTACGTGATTTAGTGCACCCAATCGCGAGAATGAGCTAGAATTTGATTTAGGGTTTCAGTTTGCGCCGCTCGTTCACTACGGATGATCCGAGCCATTGATCGTTTGATCAATGGTTAAGATCTTATCTTTTTGTGGACCTTTACGAACATGTGGATATATCCGTGGTTGGGATCTTCGTCCGACCAAATCGTGGCCGTTCATTTCGAACCGCACGGGATCAAATGGCGAGCAGGCCATGCTGATGTAGTTATTGAAATCACATCCAGCGGTTCAATGAGGCCATAGTGTTTGCGGAAATCATTGCCGATGGCATAATCATTGCGCCTCCAGGCAATGGTTGGCCGGGTCTCGGGATCCAATCCCTTGCTGCCGGGTGGCGCACCAACAGCTGCTATTTATTTTTTATTTAAATTAATTTTAAATATTATTTTAATTATTTTCTTTAATATATTTTATTAAATAATTATTATAAAATATTTTTAATTAAAATATTAGTATTATATATCAAATTTTTCAAAAAAATATTCCATCTTAATTCAAAATTATTTTTGACTTAAAATGTTAATATTTCTTTTTTTATAAATATTTTCATAAACTATTAATTATTTAATTTATTAATTAACTAATTCTAAAAATTCATTTTATTCTTCTTTCTTATTATAAATTTACTTTTAGTAATTTTTTTTAAATCGTTGAAACCTTATTATTATAATTTAATTCTATTTAATAAATATTAATTATTTTAAAACTATTTTAAAAATAGCTTTTATTGCTTTTAAACTTCAATAATTCATAACTTTCTCATTTTAAATCAGATTTTGGCATAGAGCGCCTCATTCTTTTCAGAAAATCATGGGCTTGCATTTAAAATTATTTGCAGTAGCTAAAACCTATTTTTTCTAGATTATTTTATAAATATTTTTTTCCCAATCATTCACTAATCACTTCATTAAGCTCACTTACTTTCATTTATCGTAGTTTGTATATATAGGATGCACGAGCACTTTTCCTAGGATCTCCTAGATCTAAAGACATGGTGTGTTTATTACTTTTTGTACACACCGGCATTGTTAACTAGAGGGTTAGTCCAAAACTCAAGTTTAAACATTTACAACGTAGTGACATCCTAAGGATAATAATTAAGGACCCTTCTAGTGAACTAAAAAAAATTCTAGGAGCTAGGATAGATCTCGGATAAGCATGAAAACTTTAAAAATTAAACTTGGTGATATCTTAAACAATCCAAAGTTTTCCAGAAATTTTTAGGAGCTTTTAGACACCTTAATATACTAACCCTAATTTACCCATTAAATATGGCCCATTAACTTCTAAAAATTATAATAAATTCATATCAACTTATAAAAATACCCACAATAGCTCAAGTTTTTCATAATTTAATCTTTAACCTAAGATAATTAGGACACCTTAGTTTTTCCCCAATCTGACCCTTAATGTTAATTTTAATCAAAATTACCATTTTTCCCTAATTAGATAATTAAAAATTATTAAAAATTCCAAATTTTCCAAAAATACTTGAAAACACTTTCTTAGGTCATTCCTAACATTTGAGAGTGATTCTAATCTGTTTGAAGCTGATTTGGATCAAAACCAGAAGTCCCCATAATTATGTAGTTTTAATAATTCCCTTAAATGCCAAAAATTTTTAAAATTCATAACTTTGCATAAGAAAGTCCAAATCCAACAAACTTAAAGCCTAAAAACTCAGCTTAAGTCCTAGTATTTACCTAAAATGTTAGGAGCCCAAAATCTAGCCAATTTCTTATAGTGGCTTTTTTGCCCCCCTCAACCTAGCACCTAGGAGGACCTGGGACTTCCCAAAAATGCCTAATACAATCTAAACTTCAAGTATCACTATCCTATGTTTATAAAAATTATATAAAAAAACTATATTAACTAAAATGGACCTATTAATATTTAAACTTTAAATAAAAGTTTCCTTTTCTAGCCTTCAACAAACCTGAACCTTTGGCAACTTTAAAAAACTACCTAGCTTAAGACCTATCCCCGCCACATAGATCTTTACAGACACATAGAATTATTTTCTAGGGCACCACTTCTATACTTAGGCTATATCGATGTTTACTTTTCTACAGTGTGCCGGTTTTTATTGCATGTTGTGAAAATTTTTTGTTGTGTTTGCTTACTTTTACTACAATGTAGATTTATGTGATGTGCGTTAGATCTACCCTAGGTTAGAGAATATATTTATTTATTTATTTATTTTCTTACAGGTGGCCATGCTCATGGAGTGATAAATAAAAGGGGAGCAAATATCATGATTTCTAATAATATTTTATGTAGGCGCTTCAGAATTGCTCATCCCACCTAAATAAATTACGGCTAAATAAAATTATTAATAATAAATGCTATAGGTGCTCTAGAGACTGCTTAGCCCTCAATAATTAAGAGCATGGCTAAGGATGGTAAAAATGAGCACTTTTTGATTTTTATATAAACTGCTTGAGATGATTATAACTACTTGGGATTTTTGTTTGGATAACCTTGTAGGAGAGACTAGAATTTACTACTTTCAATTAATGTAATACTTTGTAATAATTATGAAGAGTTCTTAAAATGTACTTTGAGTTGGGATATCCTTATCCAACTCGAATTCCAAAATAAGAAGGCATCCTCAAAGGGGAGAGTATTCTTCTATTTAGATATCCAAAGAGAAATGGCAATACCCCCTAAAGGGGGGAGATTATCTCTTCATTTAGATTCAAGCCTCGATGAATCCAAGGAGTCCAAGGAGGGGAGATCCAAGGAGTCCAAGGAGGGGAGATCCAAGGAGTCCAAGGAGGAGCGATCCAAGAAGCCCAAGGAGAAGAAATCTAAAAAAGACTGAAGAGTTGAAAACCTTAAGACCTACTATCCCACTCAAAGTCATTTGCGTCATTCCTAGACTTAAAAATCTGGGTTATTGACTGTGGTTCCTGGTCACTTTATTTTTTTCATACCATGGGTTGTAATTAGGGGGAGTTGGCCTATGGACATTTATTTGATTAGTTTGATTAATTTAATGTGTTTGATTTATAATTGTGTGCCTTCCAAGGTTACCTACTTTTCATAGTTTATTGGCGACTTGCATGCAACTTTTGTTTTATCCTGGATCTCATTAGGCTCTTTAAGGACCATAAAATTTTCTTACTTATAACAAATACTTAAAATTTATGATTTAAATAACATAGAAACTTAACGAACCTAGGGAACTGCCGGAATCGTCTGAGGTCGCATGCATAATCCTGCATTTCCCTCTCCCCTTCTAATAAGACACATCTCTTCCTGCGGGTAGATTCCGGATAATCTGACCTATGAGGATGAAGTGCTAGATCTGGCACTCAAAACCTTGCAATGTAATGTTGTGTCACTTGGTTAGTTTTATTTTTTTCTCTTTATCTATTATATGTAGAGAATGCTGTATGGAATAAGGAGAGGCAAGGAGAGAGTGAGAAGGAGATAGATATGTACAAATTCTCCAAATTTTCATGGTGAATTTCTTAGTGTTGTGTGGCTCGAGTTTTTTTTCAAAATTTTCCACATTAAATCTTGAATTTTTTTTTGTTGTAATTTCTATTTCTTGTTTGTTGACATTGTGTGGGTTACTTTCCCAACACAATCTTGTGAAGGGAAATTTCACTTAAAACAAAAGTGCCAAGTTATGTGAGAAAGGCTAATTGTAAAGAGAAATTGGTGTGGCACTTAGTGCAATTCACCAAAATGGAGTTTGCCACTTATACAAAAATCTGATTTAAAATTGTAACTTAAATTATTTTAGATAATATTTTGAAGAACTAATTGTAGTGGAGATTTGTGATGTTTATTTTTATTACACTTTTAAAAGAACCAAGTGTAGCGGAGATTTGGGATATTTAGTTTTATTGGATATGCATTAAATGCATGTGAATTCATGTTATGAAATATAAATTATATTTTCTATGATAAAATGATAGAATATTAATTTTATCCCTATGAGTAATTCAAATTATTAACTATATTAGTGAAGTAAAATATTTTTTAACTTTGATAAAAAAATGATTAAAAAATATTTCTTAAAAGAGAATATATATTTACAGATTTCTTAAATTTTCTTTACGTTGATCAAAAGAGTTTTTAAAAAAATATTATTTTTACTATTTCAAATTCAAAAGCTCATTAATCAGGAAATGAAATTTTCCTTTATGCAAGACAAAAAAACATATTGTAAAGAACATATGGATTTTGTACTCGATCATAGTTAGTTAGACAAGTTGAAAAATTATAAAGTAGTAAATTTGCACTAAAAGGAATAGCTTATTCCAAATTCTTATAATCCAAAGGACAGACTTAATATAATGCTTTATTGAACAAAAGGAGGATGGACAGAGCTAATTAAATTTTCAAATACTAAATTTCAGGGAATTGCAATTTTACTTGAA
Organism: Dendrobium catenatum; assembly: GCF_001605985.2. Classification (NCBI taxonomy): domain Eukaryota; kingdom Viridiplantae; phylum Streptophyta; class Magnoliopsida; order Asparagales; family Orchidaceae; genus Dendrobium; species Dendrobium catenatum. The sequence continues at coordinate 330,567 of NW_021319528.1, read as the reverse complement.
TTAATCTTTGAAGGAAACATCCAAGTTAGCCTTCAAAAATATTGGTAAAAGAAACAAGCCTAGAAGACACAATGTAATGAAAATTTACTCTTGATAAAGGCCTTATTGAAAAGAAATGATAATAAGATTTATTACTTCTATTACAATATAAGTATGTGCTTGCACAATTAGCAGAGGAAAGTGTCGAAAGACTATTCAGTAGTTCAACAATTGGCAAGTAATAATCATCAGACAAAATTAATAAATGAAACTATCTCAATAAACAAATCATTTTCTCCAAATTACACATTACTAGATAACAAAATATTAATACCTAAGAATTGATCATTTCAATATATGAGAAATCTATCAAGATTAATTTTCTATATCAGCTAAACATATAGATAAGATCCATTTGTCAATTCAGGTTATAATAATGAACCCATCCTCTCATTGGTTCCCCTTTCGTAAAGGGAAAATCATTATCATAATGACTACAACTTTTTATGTAAACAAAAATAAAGTTTTTGATCATATTCATGTGCAATAACGTCAAAAAAATAGTTGTACATTACAATAATAAGTATATTCGACTATCAGCTATTAGCTAAAGGCAAAAAGGGTATTAGATCAAAAGATATCTAAAATAAAAGCAATAATACAAGAATCTACATTTCTTTAGAATCATAAATAGTACAATTTCATAAATCAACCCTGGTGAAATCATAATCTAATTGTCTAAAAAACTCTTCATACCTTTATTCAAAACACACGACCTATCGAGGGACTCAAAAAATAATTAAATATTTACATAAAAATAAACATAAAGTTCTTTCAATTTTATGTACGTTACGAATAAACCATATATATATGAAACAGATAATAACACCACAATTAATGATTATTTTTTTAAGAAAGACATATTTTTGAAGTGTTTTGTTACAATGTATAAAATGATAGTTTGAGGATGTTCTGAGACCTCAAAGTACTTGCTCGAGGCTAACCAAGTGGGGGATAAATTTGTAATTTTAAATTTTCTTTTACAAAAAGAAAATCTTTTTATAATTTTTTCAATGTCTAAGGAGTAGAAAACTTTATCTGTTAATGCAAAAGCGAATTAATTTCATAATAATAAAAAGGTTGGAGTTTTCAACCACCCAATTAGTCATAGAAAAATAAAGCGTAGAGAATAATAAGAACAAACACACAAGAATTTATAGTGGTTCGGTCCAACCTGGCCTACGTTTACACCCTAAATTTCTCCTTTCTACGTATTACACTAAAACTAGTTTCTTTCTTTTTTACCTCACAGAAAGGAAGATAAACCCTTCCAAAATCTCTTCAAACAACCTGGTGTGGAAGAGGACCTTACTCTTTTTGACCCTCCAAGTGAAAGCAGAGAACCTGAAATATATTTTCACCCTCTTGCTAAAGGCAAAGAAACTGTAATCCTTTTTTTCCGACCTGTTGATGGCAGATAACCATGTCCTATTGTTGTTCTCTTCAGATCCACGAAAAGATCAAAGCAAAATCTTGAAGAAGATTGGGAAGATTCATGCTTGGAGTAAGCTAGTGAATCCCTCACAACTCTCTCTTATAAACAACTCTCCCTCAATTATCTCCCAAAGCACAACTTAAGTCCCTCTCTATGCCCTCTCGCAAAGAACTTAGTAATAAAAGTCTTTTTGGAAATAAGACCCAAAATGATTTTTAAAAATAGCCTCTTAGAAAGGCCAAAATTTTAACCTGTCAACTCTGATTATCCAGTATGATTAAAGATCATCATGTACAATTAGTTCAAAGTAATCTCGTTAGTAGTCTAAGAAGAGATAAAAATTGTACGATTAGTTCAAAGAGATGAATGGATCGTTCAGGATGATTAAGAGCATCGTCCATTATAATTAATAAAAAATAACCTTTTTAGATAGTACAAATTGCATTGTTTTGTATGATCAATTCAAGAGTTCGTACTGATCAATCAGTATGATATGTGATGATAAAATTTTTTCCCATGTTGAGCTCAATTTATATAGTATAAAATAAGGGGTCACCCAATATGATTAGTTGAAATATTATAATATGTTTTCTTGGATGATACATGATTATAAAGTATCATCCCATGCAAGAATCAGGTCATATAGTACAATCATCACCAATCATCTTGTATGATATGATTTAATAAATTAAACATAATTTCTCCCCTAACCAAAGGATCAAATTAGGCATGGCTATCATATATCATACAGTATGATACATATAATATGGTCTGATTAGTCATAAATTTTTTATTATAAAATTTTACTTAAATTATGATTGGTGGCTATTTTGAAGATTATAATCGATCATATTTTATGATAGGAGTCATATAATATGACTAGTTTAAGAAATCTTTATTATTGCAGGTTTCCTATTTAAGCATTTCATTGTTAAATGATCATCTGGTTTGATATAAATCTTATTGTATGATTAGTTTAGAAAACTTAAATTTTTCTTAACTCCCTAACTCACAATCTTGAGTGTGTATCCATGTAAGGTTCCTTAGCTTTAGGATCCACCAAAATATACAATTGACTTGAGAAAGATAAAAAGTATAAAAAGACTAAAAATACAAATTTAATCCTAATATACCAATTCTTGAGTTGATTGAGGTTGTAAGTGAACAGTGGACCTAAAATGTTAGTGAGCATGGTAAAAACAGATATGCAATAAATTCAATTAGCATAGTGAGAAAACAAATAATGTTTGTTATCATCAAAATCATAAGACTTGGGTCAAAATTTGCACCAAAAATTTTGATTCTAAGATAAGGATTTAAGAATTAGCAAAACACAAATTAAGCATGTGATTTCTAAATTTAATGAAGGCAAAATTTTTTATCATATGATATTTTTGGAAAATTAATTGACACCTAGATGTTTATATTTTATTATATATATATATACATACACACATACAATTGCTCCTAAAGTTAGCCATCAAGATTAAAGATAAATTATCCTCCATGGAATTTCGAAAGAAAAAAATTATTTAAGCTTCATATGTTGTAAATTAATTACACTCAATAAAAATATGTTTATTTCAAATACAAAGAAAAGAAATAATTATAGAACTTGTTACTAATTTTGCCATAAGTTATAAATCAAAAAAATTATGGCATGTTGCCAATTTCGTAAATAATTCATTATCCTTTTGGCTTTTTTTGTATATATAAGTCTCATATAGACTTAACATGAGTTAATTAGTTTTTGGAGTTTTAGAATCCTTATATGCTATGTGGTTACGGTAAGGACACAATGAATGTCTTGTTTAGAAAGTTTAATGCAATACATGACAATTGTCATTTTAATCATCTTCATGATAGAACTTATCTTATGATGACATTATTCTCTAAGAATTTTTGGAATTCATAAAAATAAATATATATTGCATGCAACGTCAAAAAGAAGTTACTAGAAATAGTGACTATTTTGAGATTCTATACAAAATTTTATAATGATCACCAATATTGCTTTAATTATTTCTTTAATTTGCATTTTTCTCATTTGAAAAAAATAGTTAATAACTTTCTTATACTTATCCCACTCTAGCAAATATTTATTATTAAAAACTCTCATCATTAAAGTACTTGAAATAAAGCTATAAAATTAAACAACAAAAACATTACTTTCAAACCAAGTGTTTTTATTATCATTTAAATCTTATAAAAATTAATTTCTAATAATTTCTAACCAAGTGTTTTTAGGTCTTCCTCTACCTGTTTAAAATAGGCCAAATCTAATACATGTACTCTCTAATGGGGCCATCCGAAGGCCGATATTTTATATGAACAAATAATCTAAGATGACTCTCTCTAAAGTAGTAAAATTATAATCAAATAAAATGTGACAAATGTCCAAAAATAAAACCATTAAAATCAATTTTATGGCACATAACTTTATTAATTCAGAACTTATTAAAAAAGATAAGGAATATTTAGCAAGTATGGGATTTAAGTGTTTAAACAAAAATCAAAAGAAAATTATGGAACATATTATTTTAGTGCAAGAATTAAAAATGTTTAAGTAACAAAAAAAAATCTTGTTTTCCAATTGCATTTTTTGGGAAGGGTAGCTATTTGTCTTACATATAATACTTTTTTGGTAATTTTTAAATATTCTATCTTTATTTATTATTATTATTATTATTATTATTATTATAAGCATTATTATTAAAAGCATTATTTTTACAATTATTATTATTTGTAGTGTTCTCCCCATATATATATTATTTAACATATTCCTTTAATATGAAACTACTTAAATTTAATTTTTGGGAAACTTTTAATTTCAAATTTCTATGCTTGAAATTATGTTGTTTTTATCTTTGATAAACTTTGATGATCATCTCTACAATTAAAATAAATAAATTAAATTATAAATAATTAAAATTAATGTGAAACTTTTTTCATAGTTGTACCGCATGATTTTCTTGTGAAGAAAAATTATAAAATTCGTAAACAATTATAAAACAAAATTTAAACATGTAGAATTATAAGGAAAGGGATTATTTTAAATTTATATATATATATATTTTTAATGATACCACAAGAATTTTTATATCTCAAAGGTTTTTATTATAATTTTCCTTCCCTTTTATAATTATTATAGATTTAATATGAAAATATCTATTAGGGCATTCCCCAAACCGTCTTTAAGTTTTAGGATGAATTGAGAAAATTTCTTTATTAAATTAAAGTTAATCACACTTATTTGTTTGTCTTGGAGAAAAATAGTCTAATAGAGGTGGCTTATACATGATGCTTCTCGTTATTATACTCATCATCACTTAATGTAAATGAAGAGATTTTGTTGATGAAATATTTCTCCAAATAACCTATACACCAAGTCAACAGGTAGAGCTCTTACTGAATTATCATGGTTGTTGAAGTAATGGTAAGATCTCCAAATTATGCTCAAGAGGCTTATCATGGAGTATCAAAGTGGATGATGAAGGCCCTTGAGAGATATTACCCGTAGATGAAATAGTGTATCATTAATACATCAATATATGGAAATAGCTAGTATTTACTTTTATTTATTGCATTATTTCATTTTTTGGCTCGTCTGATTATAAGCACTTATAATTAGGAGTCTCTAGTGTTGACCTTACCTAAAAAGAGTGACATAAAAGATTCCAAATCAACATGCTCTTCGAGGTGTTTTATATGAGAAGACTTTTCCTTATCATACTTAAAAGAGTGCAATTACCTTGTTATGCACAACCACTACAAAAAAGTCTAGCTATTTAGGTACCTTAAAGTGCCTTGATATATTTCTACTAAGGTACATAATTTATTGAGGCACTGGAAAAAGGTGTCGCTTAGGTCATTGTTGGCATAAGCTTTAAGACAACCCGTACAAATAAGCTTTATTGACACATTATGGTAGACTGCTTCTTCAGCAAAGACTTGTTAATCTTGTAAGTTACTATAAGGGTCCTTGGTTTGTTGGAGGGTGCTTTATTATTATTTCAAATTCTTATGAATAGGAGAGGGGCTCTCCTCCTAATCCTAATGCTATAGAGGATTTTAGTAATGTGATGTTGAAATGTGGTCTTTCTGATATTAGTTTTTTGTTCCAAATTTACTTGGTATAATAAGAGAGTATGGGAAAGATTAGATAGAATTTTATTTATTATCGACTGGCATTGGTTTTTGTTGATCACCTTAGCAAGGCTAATTTTGATCGGTCTTCTTTTCTTTTGAATATTTCTTTAGCTAATTCTAGTGGTTTTATTCCTTTCCATTTTTGAAATATGTGGTTAAAAGATCTAGATTTTGTTGTCTATTAATAAGAATTGGGTTGCTCTTCTTTCTTACTACTCCAAGGGAAACAATTATATGATATAATTTTCTTTAAATCCTAAGAGAATAAAAAAACATTTAAGATGGTGGACTAAATTTAAATTTCGTAATATTTATTATAATATTAATAAGGATAAAAAAGAGTATATATATCCTTGAAATTAAGTTTGTTGCTTCTTCGAGGGATGTTAATTTGGATCAGGTTTGCTCTACCAAGGCTAGCTTACTTTATCATCAACTTAAGGAAGAATAATTTTAGAGATAAAAGGCAACTTCTAATCTGATTTTGGTATATGGAAGGAACACCAAGTATTTTCATGATGTTGCTAATGCTTAAAAAACTAAATCCTTCATTAATATGATCAATTAGGAGTCTTGTTACTGGTGCAACAATCAACCCTTAGTTTTTGAGTTTGTTATTACCTTCTTTAAGAAATCTTTTGGTTTTAGCAAACATGTTTTGCCTATTTCTTATCCTCATGTTATTCATTTTTCTTTTTTCTCTTGAGGGCAATTATAGTATTTCTAATTTGCTTGATGAACTTAAAATTTTTAACACTTTGATGAGCATGAAAAAGGATTCTATGGCAGGTTTAAAAGATTTTAATATAGCTTCTTGTCAAAATTTTTGGAATATTATTAAAGTAGATCTGTGAAAAGCTGTGACAACATTTTTTTAAAGGTTTTCCTATACATTTTAATGATCCCTAAAAAGATTAATCTGGAATCATAGAATGATTATAGTCCTATTAGCCTATTTACTGCCTTTAACAAACTTTTATCCAAAATATTATCATCTAGTCTATTTAATTTTCTCCCTAAATCATATCTTCAAATAAAATGAGGTTTTTTAAAGGTAGGAACATTACTTATAATGTTCTTCTTTCTATGAAATTACTTAATGAAATTAACAAAAAAGTTCATGGCCATAATCTAATCCTTAAACTTAGATATTTCCATGGCATATATTAATAAATTAGACTTTTTTTTAGTATTATGAAATAATTTTGTTTTGAGCTTAATTCTACTAAACTATTTAAAATTATTATTGGAAATTGCTTATTTTATATTCTTATCAATGGTAAGTATCATGGATTTTTCTAAGGTGCCTAGGATATTAGGCAAAGAGTTCTTTTATCAACTAATCTTTACATTATTTGTGCTTAATATTAATCAAGAGGTTTATCCTCAATTTTTCTATACATAAAAACTTTTCTTATATAAACTCTAGTGGTCTTTATATTTCTCATCTCTGCTTTACTGTTGATATAATATTATTTTTCAATGGTTCTATTAAGTATGTCAAGAAGGTCAAGAGTTTATATCTACCTTTTAAAGGGAAAATGATCTTAATTTTAATAGTAGCAAATGCTCTTTCCTTTGTGGAAAAGGTGTGTCTCTGGTGCATTGTAAAAATATTAAATTATGTACTAACTTCTATAATCAGGTTCTTCCTATGTGTTATCGTAGAACTCCTTTGTATAAAGGTCATAATAAATCCCTTTTTTTATAACATATTTTTTTCTATCAACAAGAATCTTTCTACCATGGAATTTAAATTTCTTTCTATGGGGGCTAGACCTAATCTTATTAAGAGTATTCTATTCTATATGCCCATTTATCTCCTCCGAACCATTAATCCTACTTTTGGTGTTTGTGATAGATTAGAGAAATATATGAATAATTTTTTTTGGGGCTCCACTATTAATTCTAAAAAGATACATTGGTCCAATTGAGGTACTTGTATCGATCCTTTTTAAGGGGGTCTAGGTTATAAGTTTATTTTCTATTTTGTTAAAAGTTTTTTCCTTCAAGTTATGGTGGAAACTCTAGGAAAATGATTATCTTGGAGCTTAATTCATGAATAAGAAATATTATAAGAATAAACATCTGACCTCTTTTTCTATTAAGCAAGTGCATTCTTTTTGGTGAAGCAGGTTGTGTAATATAAATATTTTGCTAAATTAATCATTTAGTGTAAAATATTCAACAATTCCTCTTTAATTTAGCAGGATGATTAGTCTGGTGATGGGTATGTAGATGCTAACTTCAACTCTCATTCTACATCCTCATTGAAAGTATATTTATTCATCAACAATGATATTTTCTTTAAAAATCGTCTTTTTGAATTTATTCCTCAAAGCTTGGTGGACAATTTGTGCGAAATTTCCATTAACAATAATTTAATGATCAAATTATTTGTAATTTATCTAAGGATGGCAATTTTAGCCTTAACAAAGTGTGGCACTTCCATAGAAATAAAAAGATGTTATCCCCACTTTTGTAAGATCTAGAATTCCTCTACTCCTTTAAGCACTTCTATGTTAGCATGAAGGTTTACAAAGTGTGGCACTTCTATGTCCTAGGACGAATACACGTCATCCTGGGATGAAATTTGTCCAAAGACCAACTCGTCCTGGAACGAAAATAAATTTTGTATGAATTAAAATTCTCTAGAGCCCATTTCGTCCTTGGACGAATACACTTCTTCCTGGACGATCAGGACTTAGAAATTTTTTTCTTCAAATCCTATTCATTTCATTACTCTTTAGAGGAGATAACTGACCTGATCGTCCCATACGAACTAGGTTCGTCCCGTACGATAAGTACAAATTTTAAAGATCTCCTTAAGTGTGTGTTTGTGTGTTTATTCACTCAATTTACAATCACTCCCTCTCAATTCAAAGAACAATACAAGGTTCGTAATCACAAAGGATTGCATGCTGAATTTGATTTGAAGTCATCGTAGTTTGTAGTTTGATTTTATTGAAGTGTTAGTACACACAAGAGCAAAAACAAATCTTCCACAAAGTGTTAGGAGATAACTACACATAAAACAATAATATTTGGAATCATCAAAACTATATAAGTTGCAAGAATGTAAAACATGCAAATAGTAACTCTCTTAACAGTGTGGTGGTTTTTGACCTGTTTTTTCCTTAAGGATTTTCTTAATCTTAGCCTATTTTCTCGGTGCTTGCTTCTTTGCTTTATTTTCTGCTACTTTCTTTTATGTAGATATTTTTTTTATACCAGAGTGGCTGATTGATGTACTAAATTCTATTGAGCTTTTATTTTTTTGGGAATTGACTTATTGCCTACCTTAATTTTATTTTCTTTATTTTAATTAGATAGGGATCCATAACTCCATAGTATTTTTTTTTTCTCTCTTTTGATTGTAAATTTTTATGCATGTATTTAGTGGTGGATCCTTCAAAGGACTTGTAATTCTTCTTTTGATTTTAGCACATAAGAACTATGCGAGTTTTAAACTTTAAAAGTATATATTCACAAATATTTAAGTCATTTTTTGAGAATTCATTAATATTTTCAAAATTTTCTTGAAACGCATGAACATTTTGAAAAATATTACTTAAATCTAAAATATTTAGGGATATATGATATTTAAAACCAAGCCACTAAATACTTTAACCCCCTTGATTATTAATGGCTTTGCTTTGGATAACTTTTGACAACTATATTTTCACTTCGTATTTAAGAGTTGCTGCAAAAAACTGTAAAAACATTATCCTCAATGAAGCCTAAATCTGCCCAAAAAGTAAAAAAAAAAAAAAACACACTTCTAAACAATTAATGATTTTTGAACAAATTGTCAATGTGTGTATATTGCATTTTCTTTTTTCAATAAAAAAGATTAATTTTTAGAATTGAAAAATACTTATTTCCATTCAGTCACATTGAATGCATATGAAATTTAAAAATATTTGCACATTCATAAAAATTTTCTATGAAATTTAAGAATGGCACTAAATTGTGAAAGCAACACATGGAATGGATCCCACAATCATTTCCAAAAGATAAGGGTAAAATGATAATTTCAAAAAGAGCTTGGTGCACGAAACAAGGTTTTGATCATTACAAGTATTATTAGTTATGTTACTATTTAAGCTAATATTTTAAATGGAAGGAAAGAAGAAGTAAAAAGAAGCCTAATGCTTTCTTGCTCATATAATATGAACTGATTCGGAAGTTCAGAAATCTAATGCTTTTTAATGGATAAGTTTAAGAAGCTAAAATGTTGTGTTGTGTAAGTATGATGCCTTGAACTCCCACTAATGTAAGAATAATGAGCTGGCTGATTAAATTTGGTATAATAAAATTGACAGAATTTAGAGTTTTTAAGGGTTTATTTAATATGATTTTAAACTATTTTGTGTTGTTGAATAGAAATAAAATTTTAGACTTATTTTTATATTTCTATGCACTCCTTGCTTTTAGTCTCCCGCTCTATCTCCCAAGCGCATTGAGTTACCATGAAAAAATAGCGTGATTCTATTTTGTTGATTAATTCTTACCTAATTTCATAGATATTAGCACTAACAGAGTCAAATTATGGACGTCTTATTTCTTCATAGTTTTTAGCCTCATTTTCCTGAACGTTTTAAAAATAAAAATAGAGGCCAAGGTTTGAAAAAATTTGTGGCAATTCTTTATTTTTCAAATGTCAAGAATTTAAGCAATATATTTTTATTTTTTATTATTTATTATTCTCAATAAATTTCAATAATAAAATATAATTCCAAATGACTATTAAATCTCTTGAAGCATGTATTGTTCATTGATTAATACTAATACTAATAATAATTATATTATTATTATTATTATAAATAATAATAATAATAATAATAATAATAATAATAATAATAATTAGATATAAACATAAATAATACCATGACATTCCCATCACATTATTTCTTTCAAAAATAGACAGCATAAATGTTCATTTCATTTGTATGCATAAAAATATAATTATTTGAATACATTGAATGCTAATATATATCTATTTTGCCATTTATGAGGGGTATAAGACATGTTATATTGGTCACATCGACATTTTTTGACTAAAAGGGAGGTTATTTTCTCGACTTTATGAATACTAGTACATATGTGTCTAATCGATTTTAGACCTGATGTATGTATGATTTCTACATTTCACAAACTTAGTTTTGAAAGGATTTTCAGGATAAAATGTATTAAATGTGATTGTTTATACCCTATAGTTTTGAATATGTTAGTAAGATAGAAACATCTGACATTCTAAGATAGATAAATTAATTTGAAAACTCACTCTGCATACGGCCTTGGTGGAAGATGTTGGTTATAGGTAAAAACCCTTGGAACTAGGTTCTCCTAGTCTACATTCATCATGACAACCAAGGATTAGGTTCAAATTCCTAGTTTATGTGATTTCACAAACTTAGCTTTGAAAGGATATTCATGATAAAATGTATTAAATGTGATTGTTTATACCCTACAGTTTTGTATATGTTAGTAAGATAGAAACATCGAACATTCTAAGATAGATAAATTAGTTTGAAAACTCACTCTGCATACGGCCTTGGTGGAAGATGCTGGTTATAGGTAAAAACCAATGGAATTAAGTTCTCCCCATCCACATTCATCATGACAACCAAGAATTAGGATCAAATTCCTAGTTTATGTGGTCACCTTTGATGAGGTTAACCACACGGCCAAGCGCATAATAGAAATTGTATAGTCCATTAGTCTTAGAACATTTTGGTTAGGATGTTAACATGCTTTTATGTGTTCTTTACTTGTGTTTTCTCTACTTTTATGTTTCATGCTATTTTATTTTATTTTATTACAAGATTGTAAATCTTAAATTACTAATTACAAACTCTAATCCCTCAAATAAATGAAAAGACACTTGATTATATCTTTTGATAGAAATTTAAAACTGAAACACTTAATTATGAAGTAAAATAACCTACGCTAGAATATCAACCAATACTTTAAATCTTGTGCTTTATACGCACCCCGTGCTTTATACACACTAAAATTCTCCAATTTTATACAAAAAACAACAAGTGTGAGAGACAATTGCATACTTTCTTAGGATAACCTAGAGATTATGTCTCATTGGTTTTTAGGAGAAAAAAATTTATTTAAATACAATTTTAAAAATTATTTAAATAAAAAAGAAAGATAAATAATTGGAAGGATAAACAGGCCTTTACCCAGGTAAATTCCTTATTTTACTATTCCTTGCTTAGGTACATCTATACCTATGGGAATGGGGAAGACTACCTAACCTATAAGTGTATAGCTCTTTCTTTGGAGAGGCCTTTTCCATAAGATAAAATTTATTTTTAAGCTTTTTTAAAATTTTAAATCATATGGATTTAGCATATAACCCGCATTTATTGCATTAACAATCCATCAAAAAAGAAATATTAATTGCATTTAGGATTAGAAACATGATAAACCTTTCTTAGTTTAAGACCATTTAGGGCTTCTTAGATGCCTTTCTTAAATTTTTAATTAAAGTAATAACCTACTATATCTTGCATTTACATGAGACCTGATATAATGGTTTTAAAATGCTAGGTGGAGTTTATATCAGTGTCATATCCAGCATGATTATAAGTACAGAAGAGTCATTTTTAAAACCTTGATGAGTCGAGAAATATAAGTCCCATTTCACTTCATCATATTAGTTTCAAGTTGCTATTCTGTTGTGACTCATCTTAGATATATGTTTTCATGTTGATTTTTATATGAAAAGTCAACATCTACAGGGAATTTTCTTAATTTCGTGAATGGGATTATAAATCCAAACTTTTTAATAAATTTCTAACTCAAATAGAAATAAATATTTTTTTAAATATTAAAATATTCATAGGACAAACTAGACTACTTATGACTTTCTCTGAATCCTAATGCTTCCTACACTTCCTTCTTTGACTCTAGAAAGAATTGCTCAATATTGAACCTGTGAAACCTCTTAAGTAAAATAATCTAAATCTTAACATTGAGGTGCCATTTGGTATAATGTTTAAAATTTCATTGAAAAACTTTGTAGTTAAGAGTGCTTATCCTAGAGAAATATTGGGATAGGTCACATCCTAGAATGTTACACAAATAGGATAAAATAATGATGCCTTAGGCCAAAGTAGATAATATCTTGATAATTAAGAGTTTGGACAATTAGAAAATTATATCAGAATAATGCACCATCTCGTATATGAGAACTAAGATTCATACAAGTCATTTTTCTATGCCAAGGGAGCCACTTGTTGAACATTTAAGGGACAAAGTGCTATGTGGTGGGAGTCAACATTTGAACTTGTAGGGGCCACTTCTATAATCATATTTTTTTGTGGACAATTCTAGAAGAAAGGTACTAACGGGGATGTTAGATACTTAAGTGTGTGTGTGTGTGTGTATGAGGGGGGATTACGAACCCCCTAAAGTAAAAGAGGGGGGGGGGGAGATTACGAACCCCCTAAAGTAAAAGAAGATAAACTCTTAACATCGCAGCACCTTCTGATGTATCAATTAGAATTTTATTAAGATCCTTTATAGTTAAGCATGAAAAATTGAGAAGCCTTTTGGCCAATGTAAATAATATCTCAGTAGTTAAGAGTTTGTGATATTACAGAACCAATCCCATTTGAAAATTTTAATGATTCTTATAATTGCTAAATCTTAGAATTATTTGACAGTACTTTAATCGAGAGTATTATTGAGAGATTCTAATCTCTTGAGTTATAATTAATCATTAAGGTAACCTTAATAGGGAACCTGAAACTCTTGAATAAAAAATATCCTATTTTATTCTCATAAGGTATGGGAAAGATCTTCGATTACATAAATAGTTTTTTTTTTCAAAATCCATTTTTATTCCTTTGTAGAATATAATTATTTCCTTTTAAGCTGATATGACATTCCATTTATCATATTTGTTAAAAAATAATGCATTTTTCTAAATCCATTTTTATCTTTCAAGTCACATAATAATATTTTTATCTCTCGAGATGATATACTATTATATTAGCTGCATTTGATTTTAGGAATGGTCAAAATTTTAAAATCTCATTTATCGTTTAAAATGCTCCCATAGGATATCATGTTCATCTTTCAGGATAAGATTTTCTCCTCTTGATTGTGTTTTATTATATAAAGAATTTTTTTCAAAAATTATAATTTTTATTGCATCTATTATAGAATGTTGAATACCTCTCTCGGGATGATACGTTATTCTTAATATAGCGTACAATCTAAAAATATAAAGCATGTAAAATTTGTGTTATTTTATTTTTACATAATAAGTCAAAATAACTTTTAATATAAATGAATGAGTAACTCTTAATTATAACAAAATGGGACAAGGAATACCAAAATGATGATCTATATGTATAACAATATCTACAACATCCCTGAAATCATGCTGAGTCAGATTATATGCACATGCTTGGATTGAAGTTGAAGGGATAGATCTACTAGGCTCTCTTTGATCACTCTTAAATAGTCTCACTACTACACAACAAGTGTTTGTAATGGAACATCACTTGATAAACATATGAGGTCAAATTTTCCATAGTCTCAGTATTAAACTAATATAGCTCTTAGACATGGGTTCAATTATCTATTTGGTCCTACTTGATAAACAATATCTTTAGCCAATTCATAACAAATAAACTTACCAATCAGCCAATAACATTGACCCAAGTTTCTTCAGCCATATCTTTCTCACACTTCTACTCCACTCACTAAAACTCTTGAAGTGGAAATCTTTCCACAACTATGAACCAACATAAATGCTCCACCTCTCATGGATTCTTTGGGTCCAAACTTGGTTCTTTTTTCAAAAAATCCACTACTACAAAACCTCTTCAAATTTTCAACCAACTGTTGTGTGAACTCTAAAAATACAGACCCAACCTCCCCGTTTTCTTTTCAGGGGAGTTCTATTGGATTAAGTTTCATTGTAAATATTGGGAAGGCATATGAGTTTGTTAATAAGACAATACTAAGAGATTTTGCTATCATTTATGAGGATTTTATGATCTGAGTTCTTGATTCCTATGGGATCAAGTTCCTATATTTTAATTCCCCTCCCGGTAATGTGAGAGAACTTTTGATTAAGGCTACCCGTCAATCAGATGAGTAGATATACATGTTATCTAGCATATCATAGCAGTATGGGATTGAATATAAGAAGTTTAAAAAATTAATATTTAAAATTAAAAATTTAGGCAACTTTCATTTAAAGTAGATGGTGGGGGGATTTATGATGGACCTGATTAGATCACATGGACCATCTCGTGTCATCGTGGCCCCTAGTATACTGAGTTAGAGGAGCTAGTCCACCCAACCTAATAGAAGAATCCTTATCAACAACCATAGGTTTCATCATCCAAGGGTACCTTGTAGACCTTTGGGGAATATTTACCTAATGGGACAAATTTGAATCAATCTTAGCTAACAGAGGGATACGTGCCCTATCAATTATATCGTGTTGATTATATATCAAGGATTTGATGCCATTGAGGATTATATTGGCTCTGGAAATAACTGTATTGTAGTAGTGCCATTTGGAGCAAACCACTAAGTTCAAAGGTCCGTAATCATAACCATTTATCTTTTGGTACCATTTGATGGTAAAATAACCAATTAGGGGACATTTGCCATGTCTTTAATGATAGGGAACTATTTGAGAATGAATCTTAGAGATATTCTAGACTAGACATTAGCACTTTGTGAGTTGATATATTTTTAATTTCCCATCTCAACAATTAGTTGCAGAGGGTGGATGAATTTTACTTTAAGTATTTGGATGATTAATTTCAATTTTAAAATATTTTTTTTAGTTTTGGAATTTTTGGATTTTTGGGCATTTAAGCTTTGGAAACTTTTAAAATTTTGAATTTTTTTGTTGTCCTCTAGAATGCATTTTTAATATTTGGAATTAACCCCTTAGGTTGAGATTTTATGTTTAACATGGCCATCATTGGGATATATGGGAAATTACATTTTATGGAAAATTGAACTTTATGGAAATTTGGAGGAATTTGGAATGGTTGGAGTTAACCCCTCCAGTTAAGATATATGTTCAACATGGCCATCATCGAGGTAATGGGGTAATTTCTATTTTTGTATTTTCTGAGAATTTAAGATCATTTTGAAAAGGTAGGATCCCCTTGGGTAAAAATAAACATTCAACAGGGCCATTATTAGGATGTTTGGGATCATTTCCATTTGTGAATTGAATTTTTTTTACGGTGTCGAGCTATCGATAGAGGATCAAGTTTTGTAGATATTATGCCTTGTTAATTATTTTTGTGATTGCACATGCCCTTTTGTGTACCTAAGTGCATATATATTCCAGTGCATGTACAGAGGCCTTTTGGGATACTTCAGTTGTGCAGGTAACTATATTTGAGTGCACACAACATTTCATTTAAAAACTTATATATGCCTTCATGCCACTAATACAAGTGTTGTGGATATGGTGGTGTGGCGTCATAGGATTAATTTCGAAATGAGTGATTTTCCTGTAGTGTTCATTTGAGAATTTTTAAATACCTCTGTACTATGGGTTTCCTGTTACTTTGTACAGTAGACTTTCATGCACTACATAGTACTTTTTTGCAAGTAAATTGTAAAGCATGAACGAATCTTCCGATATCACAAGAAGATGTTGCTATCTATTATAGTTCCCCTGCATCATTCATATAGATGGCATGTTAAATGTATAGCGAGTTTCTTATAGAAGCTCATAGGAACTAATATTTGTTGCATTTTTTATTCATTTTGTTGTAGTGTTTATTCTTGACTGGGGAATGACATATTACATGTTCACTATGGATCCCTTACCATTGTAGTATACCTGCAAATGCTACTTGTTGGTGAGTTGTGTATTTGTTTATGAATGTCATTGTGTTCATTCACTAATTGATGGTGTCTGCAAGATACTGCACATGCTGAAAACTCTTGCATAATTTTTATAGTCTATTTTTTTCATTTTTTCTTATAGATGACATACATTATGTATGGCGTCTCTCATGCATGGGCCTGTAGATATTTATATTTATTTCATTCTTTGTACATAGCATCTTTGACTTACATCTGTATTCGTAAGAAGCTTCTATATATTTCGGACTTTCTACCCTTGCTTGCAGATGGTTTAGTGTAACTGTTTAACATTGAATTCTTATTAATCTTAAGGATTTCCTTAACATTTACTGCATAATGTTTTTCATCACTCATAGGTGAGTGTCTTTATGCATGATGAACCTCTAATAGTGGCTTGTAGGAGCCTGCCTTCGATGTGTTTCTTCTATATATTACATGTGATGTGCATAAAGGGTCTTTTATATTGGCATATTGGGGATTGCATCTATTATAGTATTGTTGTTTTTCTACCCTCATAGCTTGCAGGGGTTTGTGCATTTTCCTTCTATTGTATAGGTTTTTTGACTATCTAGGGGTTATTTTATCTTTACTATATCAGTCGTAGGAAATAAGTTGTTTGTGCCACAGTTCTTCTATAAATGTCTACAGGGAATTTGTTGCACCTATTGTATATCCATCACATATTCTTCACACTTTATTTATGAAAACATCGCTATGTTCATTACAACTATCGCATGCCCTTCCACAAGTATCAGAGTTTTATATTAATGAATATCATTCATAGGTGAGTGCTATTTGTTGATTTTTCTATTCCATTCATCTTGTTAACTCTTGGAAGATTTCTTTGGGAATTTTTTGTCATTGTGTAAAGAGTCCTTAAGCAAACTATAGTGGACATTTTATCTAATACAAATCCTTGAAGCCAATGTAATTGTCTCAAACAAATCAATTGCATGAGTTTCCCTTATAATTTTTTTAAGAAATTGTATAATCATCTTCACTTGTATTTCTATAATATCTTTGGTATTAGTTGATCAATGCTTGCAAGTATATCACATATCGTTTATTCTTGTTAAAGATTGCTGGCAAATCAAATGATGATTGAATTCTTGTACATCATAAGTGATTCTATTCATTATAGTTTTTCTAATATTCCTTAAAAATATGTTACATCACTTGTATATGATTGTAGGTGAGTTATCATGTTCATAGCATGCATTGTTGCTTATGAACAAATCAAAAAATCATTCCTTTTAAAACATAAGTCCCTAGGTTCAGAAGTTTCATATATGTTTGTTTGCAGTTTGTTTAAGTCCCCAGAGTCCTTGCAAGTTAAATTTCTTGTTCAAATAGGTCCCCTATTTATTTATTTATTTAAGTTTAAATTATTATTATTTAGATAAAATCATGTTAAATTCTAAATTTTTAAATCCTACGATGTTAAAAAATTTCCAAGTTCAAGTTCAAGTTCAAGTTTAAGTTCACTTCGTTGTTGATTATTTAATGTCAAGTTCACTTCATTGTTGATTATTCAATGTCAAAAATTTCCAATGTACATTTCTTTTTTATTTTGTTTAGGCCCAAAAATTTTATTATTAGTCACTTGTATTTTTCTCAAAAGTCCAAGTTCTGGTCTCCTATCATTGTAAATTTCTGTAGCCCCATAGTGTCTCCCCATTTAGGGGAAAAACGAAGAGACAACCTTCCCCTACACACTACATGACAACATCAGGTAGAAGTCGGGGGAAACCATGGATTTAATTTTTTTTATCCAACCATGCTATAAGAGCGTGAATGGGGAATTCAAAATTCCTATTACAAAGAATAGTTTTCTTTCCCCACAAGTATAGAGCCACGCACGGGTATTTAAGATTACCCCTACCATACTACAAGGGCATGTATAGGGACAACCCGCCACGTCGTATATGTCACACTGGATTCCCTCCTACCATGCAATAAGAGAATGTATAGGTAATTTTCCAGCTCGACACAAATGCTGAGAGTGAGATTTTGAGTGAAATGAACCAAAAGCATCCCCCTCTCCCCTCTTTTTTCTTTTTATTTTCCTTTCCTTTTTCAATCTTTTTATTCTTTTTCTTTTCTTGAATCACTCTTTTTTTTTTAAAGGCTAGGGTTTCTAGAGGACTTCGGCAAGAGCTACACGGGGGAGAGGATCTTAATGAAATTTCAAGCTAGAAGAAGAAGCAAGGGAGGTCAGAAGTTTAAACTTTATGGATCTGAAGCGAGGTTGGCTAAGGCCACCAGATTTACAGTTAGGTAGGGAGATCTCCTTCCCTCTCTCTCTCTCTCTCTCTGTATGTGTGGACCAATGGCTTACAAACCAGAGGTCGATGGGATTGGAGGTACAGGCATAAAGAGATGGATGGTTATGGGGTTCACATGAGATGAGGAGATCGATTACATGGATATAAAGGTGTGTGTGTTATAGGTGTGCTCATCAGTGAGGGAGGATTTGGCTTGCGACTTCAGTTAGGGATTTTGAAGAGAAGAAGTAAGATCAGAGGCGGTTCAGCTGAGGTAGGTCTTTGGTTCGGTCATTTGCAAAAGATGGAGATTGAGAAGTGGGATTTCGACAGTGAAGAAAATAAATGATGGGATTTTTGTGTGTGTATGTTGGAAAAGTGTGAAAGCTTCAATTGGTTCGAGTATTTATTGACTCAATTGATCTGCACTTCACATGCGGTAGAATTGAGTTGAGCGGCCCTACTATAAACTATTAATAAGACTATAACTCGGCCTTATTTTAGGAGAGAATAGGGAATGCGTGCAGTATTTGTGTACAAGTAATGTTCAAACCCAATTTTTATTATATATTTTTTTCTTTTTTCTTTTTTGGTTGCAGCATGAAGGTAAACATGTTGCTGAGTAGTTGATATGTTATCTCAATTAGATGGGGTTTCTTCACCACACTTATTAGTGACGAATGGCGTACTGCAATGTAGAGTTTTGCATGGAGACATAGAGGATAGCGCATAGTACGACACATGCTATTTTAAACATGATGTATAATATAAAATAATTTAATCATAATTTAGCTTAATTCATGGAAAATAGCATAAATTATAGCCTTAAATCATACAAAAAGTTAAATTCTTTATTTTTTTAATATTTTATTTATTTGATGTTTAATTAATAATTCATTATCTTATTAAAACATAAATTTTAAAAATTAATTATGATTTATAATTTAAAAATTATAACATATCAACAAAATTTACACACAATTTGCGCCTTGAGCCATTCGTTGATGCCCTTGCATGGCATAAATAGTATGCACTATTTTAATGTGCTGAAATGCCTCGTATGCCATGTGCATGCCATTTTGTGCCATTACCATGTATGCTCTCCAGGAGCTCAAAAAATTAGTAATATGGAATGAAATTGATAGCTACCACTGACTATCTTGGAGCCGACTTAGAAATCTAATATATATACTGTTGAACTCAAACATATATGCTTTTTTCCAATAAATACATAATATATTTCTATTGATACATAGGTTAGGTTTTCCTTTTTGTGAAAGAAAGACTGGTTGTATAATAATTTCAACACTTTTCTTCCCTCAACCTCATGAAAATAATTATCAAATATTTCAGTTTATGTCTTTTCTTAATTTCTTGAGAACGAGCAATAGAAACTTCAGTATTTATTGTCAATCATTGAAAAATAAAAATGATAATGTAAAGCTATTATGTTTGCATTTTCCATTTCCCATGAAAAATATAATAAAGAACATTACTTCAATTACAGCAAATTGACTATTCATTTAATGTAATTCACAAAAGCAGCACATTATCTAGAGCTTAAGAACAAAATTCATAAATAGTTATAGCTTTGAAGAAGGAAATGATAACAAAAAAGCATAAGGTAGAAACCTCCACCTTTCCATTCTCGAAAGAAAAAATCAACTTGATGATTCTAAAAGAAGTTATACAAAGAAGACACGTATGTGTATGTATACATATATCCATTAATTTCAATAAAAGTTTATACATAGGAAATCTTTTCTGATAGTATTAACTCATTCTATCCAACAATATGAACTTTTTTTATGCCAATCATACATATATTAGTGGAACAAAAGAAAGTGCAAATTGTTAAACATAGCAATTCAATCTTCTATCTACAACATAAAAGTGAAGCTCATGAAACTATTCAATAGTACTAAGATTTGAAAAACTAATACACATATAACGCCCATTTCATTTTTAATGTTTGGCACCACTTCAGTTCTAACATCCACGAATAAGTTAGAATACTAATTGGCAAAGTTCAATTTCTAGCATAAGAGATCTGAAAGCTTCATGCAAACATTATAACAGCTTGTGATTTTTTATCAAATACTGAGATGAATAGAAGTTGTGTGAGAATGGCGTCACTGTTAATTACTTTACAGTTTGATAGGAAGACTTAGTCCAAATCATATTTACATGAATGGTCAAGAGGGAAGCCAAAGCATTATGCAGATTTATCTCCCTCTAATGTTGATATAGAGCCTCTATTTAAAACAAACACAATGCTTCAACACTTGCATATGTCATAAAAAGGAAACCAAGTACAACATTATATCATGTATATGTATTAAATAATTAAATCTCTACTGCCAAACCTCAAAACTCATTATTATAGGTATGTAAAAAAAACTAAACCAATGTACTTTTTTTTAATAAAATTTTAGTTAACAAAAGATACCATATATGATTTTAAAGTCGAAACGAAGCAAATCTAAATATGTTGACAAACATTGGTAAGATATGCATGACATGGAGGATATGAGGGGGTCTTCTTATTCTTCAACATATACATATATATTACGAGGTGCAGAAAAAATATGGTAAGAATTATGATACTAAGATAAGAAAGAAAAGTAAGTAAACAAATAACTCCAAATCTTTTCTTTTGAATAAATTACCTTATATAGCTATTGTAGTTACTATGAGTAAGGGAGGATTTATGTAGGGAAGAAGGCAGATTGTGCATTCTTATTTGAATGAAAAAGGAAAGAAATCCTTATTTATCCTTGTGTGAGAGAGAAAAAGAGGGTCAAAGGAAAAGAGCTTTTTTGCAAAAGAGATTAGAAAAGAACTGGGTTGTTTGTGAGTATCTAGACTTTTAATCAAGCATCGATGCCCTCTTTCTCCTTTCATTCAAACACATCGCTCATACAATTGGATGCCATCGTCCAGACCCTTCCCCTTCAGCCAAATAGACTACATGCAAGTAGTAGCCAAATGCCTTTCTCCCACTAGCACGAAATGAAGGGTTATGAATGCTTCATCTTCCTCGCATATCGCCTCCCCTTTCACTTGAGAAATTATTCAGTGTAGAGTCTGGGTGTAGTTCAACACTCTAGAATCTAACTAAATCTTCATACATGTAATAAAAACTTGGATATTAAGTTAGATTTCTTTTATTATTTTTGCCTTTTTAGCCCGACCTGCTCGACCATATATAGAGATAAAAAAATTGAATTCACAAGAGTTCAAAAGCTTCGAGGTAGGACATTTTAATTTCCTATTAACTTTCTTCCCAGTATTTCACTCCTCACTTTCTCTTTTGTTCAGTATTCTAGACGCTTCACTACAAATAGATGCAATCCTTCATCATTCCAGATGGTGCAAAAGATTTCCTCCACATGAAAATAGCTACAACAACTTGCTGCAATTTTGATATGTTTCTGTTGCATATTCACAAGTATCAATACTATATCGAATTTTTTAATTTTAAAAAGAAGGTTGAATAGATTTAAAGTTTTTGAGTTGCTCTTGATCATTTTAGCCTCGTCTTAATTGTGTTTTAAGTGTTCCTTCGGTGTACTTTTACTTTCATGGTATCAGCTCGTATATGGATTTCTTAAGTTTTTAAAACTAGGTTGCATATGTTTAAAATATATGAGTACAATTTTAATTATGTTTTCACTATACATTTATTATTGCTCATTTTTTTGAAAGAAAACCATAGAAAGCTTTATTGAAAATAAAAACTAGAAAACTGTCTTACAAGCATCAGATTCCTCCTTAAGTAAATTGATAAAATAAGGAGGAATCTTATTCCAACTGGTTTCATCCCAACTAAAAGAATTTAAACAAGCATAGTTAGCACAACGATTAGCTAACTTATTGCCATTTCTACTAACCCAATTAAAGATGATAAAATTAAAGTTGTTGATAAAATAAAGATCATCAATACCTTTTTCTCCTTTGACCGCCAAATTATGCATGAAATCCATGATATTTTTATTATCTCCTTCAATTATCACTGCTTTCTAATCATGCATCCAGCTCTTTATATTGTCTTTGACCGAAAAGATGGCTTGAATTTCCAAAGATCCAATATCCCAGTGAATAAGAGATTTACCGAAAGCCATTAAAATCCTCCCTTCATAGTCACGAATGACCCCTCCAATTCCATCTTTGTAGTTGTTATGCAAGGAAGCATCTATATTTATTTTAATCCAATCAGGTGGAGGAGGATGCAAAGAATTGGACAACCTATTCGGTTGATTAGCATTCTCGATACCTGAATTTAAGAAATGAAGAGGCTTTTGGATGGCTGAATAGATGACAGCATTCATAGCTATAAGCTTTGATCTTGTCTCTTTCCCCTCATAAACACAACAGTTCTTTGCTTTCCAAGATAAGAATACCAAATTAGATAAGAGATTAATTAAAACTTGATTTTGTTCATTCAGCCACATATTGCATGATTCAAGAGACGTAAAGTTTGGAATACCAAACCCCCAGCTGTTAATAAAATTCACAACTTCTTTCATTTTCTTACATTTAAACACAATGTGTTCAATGTCTTCTAACTCCACACAACCTCTCGGACAACAATCCAATCCTTGTAATCTTCTACAGCTCAAGAATTTGTTCGTGGGAATAGCATTGTGAAAAATTTTCCACCAAAAAATGCCTACTTTAGGAATAAGCTTTGATTTACCCATCCATTTCCATATCAAAAAATCTGTAGAATTTCTTCTATTGCTTCGTAAGCCAAGGCTGAAATGGTCTTCCCAGAATTTTCTTGAATTAAACCCACAAAGTCTTGGGTTTCTCTTGCCAAAATCTGAATAGAGCTGATCAATTCCACCAAATCCTTGCCAAATAATTTTTGAAGTTCATAGCCATCCCATCTCCCATTGCAAATAAAATCATTTACTGTCTTGGATGTACCTTCCATAACATTAACAAATGTAGGCCATTTGTCAATACATTTTTCTAAGAGCCAAATGTCCTGGAATACATTAACAGAGCTCCCATCAACAATCCTCCATTTGACAATCTTCTTAAGAAATTTTTCTCCATTAGTGATCAACTTACAGACTGCCGATCCTACTTTTCTATTAGAATTTCCTTTTAAAATTTTGCCATATTTAGGAAATAAGAATTTGTTCACCAAGGAATCTTTGTTTTGATTATAACTCCATGCCAATTTACCTCTTAAAGGCCCAGCCTTTTTATAGCAAGCTTTGATTCCTTTTCCTCCTGTTTCTTTAGATTTACACATTGAATCCCATGAAACATAAAGGATCCAATCTTCTCCTTTGTATTTGATCCAAATAAACCTTCTACAAAGCTTATCCACTTCTTTCAAAATCTGTTTTGGAACCAAAGAAAGTGTAGAATGAAACGTTGGGTATGATAGTATAACGGATTTGACTAGAGTTATTTTTCCAGCGAATGAAATGAATTTGTTACCCCAAACATTAAGCATGCTCAATGCTTTGTCTAGGATGAATTGGAAGTCCGTATTAGCCATTCTTCTGAGCGCCATCTTGATTCCCAAGTAAGAGAACTCCTTTACTTCTTTGTACTCCATAATCTTGCAAATGGTTCTTCTTTTGTCTTTCTTTTCAGCTTTCCCAAACATGATTCCAGATTTTTGTGTGTTAACTTTTTGGCCCGTCCAACCACAAAAGTTAGACAAGATACATTTAACCTCTTTAACCTTCCTAATATTTGCTTCAGAGAAGATGACAATGTTGTCTGTATATAATAAATGAGAAAGCTTAGGGCCCTTACTAGTAATACCAATGCCAACCGAATTGCCTTTTTGATTAAGTGCATTAGAAAGGATTTGAGCACACATGATAAACAGAATAGGAGATAGGGGGCATCCTTGATGGAATCCACTCTTAGCATCAATCTAATTAGAATAATTCCCATTAATGAGAATGGAGAATTTGGGATTGTAAATACATTCCCAAATAAGATTGGAAAATTTTCAAGGAAAACAAATATCCTTCATTGCTTTGGCTAAAGCCTTCCACCCCATTGAATCATAGGCTTGCTCCATGTCAATTTTATAAGATACTAAACCTTTAGAGGATTTAGAAATTCTGAATTTGTGAAAAATTTCATGGGCCACTAATACATGATCAGAGATTGGTCTACCTCTTATAAAAGCTGCTTGTTCTTCTGAAATAATCTTAGGAGCAAAAAACAACAACCTATTTAAAAGAATCTTTATTACAATTTTACAAATTGAGTTGCAAAGACTTATAGGTCTATAGTTGGAAGGAGTCAAATGAATTTTAATTTTTGGAATCAGGACAATGATAGTTTCCTTCCACTTGTCATCCATTCTACCATGAATGAAGAAGTGTTCCAAAGCACTCCATAAACCATCCTTAATGATTTGCCAATATGATTTAAAAAAAGAATAAGTCATACCGTTGTCTCCCGGGGCAATGTTCCCTCCAACCTCCATGATAACCTTTTCTATTTCTTCAAAGTAGAATTCTCTGTTAAGCATCTCAGCATCTTCTTCATTAATGGTCTTCCACAGTTTTGGCCAATTCTCCAAGTTGCAGCTCCACTCTTCCCATTTGTTTTTGAAATAATGGAGAATAACATCTTCAATCTGGTTTTGGTCTTCAACACTAATCCCTTTAGCCCCTTTGATTCTATGAATGAAGTTTGAGTTTTTCCTTGCAATAGCATATGCTTGAAAAAATTTAGAATTAGCATCTCCTTCCACAAGCCATTTGACTTTAGCTCTTTTCCTCTACCAAGTATTGATCTGAGCCAAGACTGAGTTCAATTCATCAGTTTTTGCTGTAAGCAGCCGTCCATCTTCTTCATTCAAATACTCATTTTCAGCTTCTTTTTGTTGTAGTTCCAGAATTTCTATTTTTAAGCCATCTTTGGACTGATTAAGATCTTGAAATTTAGCCTTGCTCCAGTAGTGTAAAGCTCTTAAAGTCTTCTTCATTTTCTGATTTAGACTTTGAGCTTGGTTTCCTTGAGTTTTCATTTTCTAAGTCTTCCTCACTATAGCCATAGATGCTGGAATAGAAGTCCAAACATCCTCAAATTTGATCACCTTCATGAACACTTGTTTATGTCCTAACAAGTTTAAGATTATTGGGCAATGATCAGATCCTATCCTAGCCAAATGCATCACTTTCAATTGATGGGGAACATTCAAAGCCGCCGAGTTGAGTAAGCATCTATCAAGTTTTTCCAAAATTCTTTCAGCTCCTTTTTTATTATTGCACAAAGTGAACTTAGGTCCAACACAAGCAACCTCATGTAAATCATTACAAGATACAAAGGTTTTCATTTCCTTTGGCCCAAGAGAGAATTTGAATCTCCTACCACGTCATTTTTCTTCCCTGGATAATAAGCAATTGAAATCTCCTCCCACTACCATTGGAATGCCTTTGGACATAAGATTTTCCAAATTCTCCCATAATTGTCTTCTTTTGTATACATCTTTGCTCCCATACACAATAGCAATTCTCTAACTTGATTTGTTAAAAACATTTAGCTCACCTACAACATATTGGGAAGAAGAATCAAGAACATTAAATGATGCCACATTAAGATTCCATAGCACCATTATTCCACCAGATAAACCTTCAGAAGGGACATAATAAAAGTCCCAATCATCACCCAGAGCAGATTGAACCATCTTCTTATCAACAATAGATATCTTGGTTTCTGCCAACCCAAGAAAGAACAAACCATTGTCTTTTATAAACTCCATGTAAAGAGAAGCCTTCCTCTTCTTAGCTCCTCTACAATTCCAAAATTCGATTGAAGACATTATAGAATTATTGGGGAATGAGTCCCCAACCTTATTGTAAAGGCTTCTCTGCCTTGCTGAGGATGCAAAAGGAGAGTCACTAGTGGTCTCAGTGCAATACTCGGAGGGTGCCTCCGGGGAGTGGATGTAGGTCTGGTTTTGACCGAACCACTATATATTTTAGTGTCTTTTATTTTTGCTGTATTTTTACTTTTAATATTTTGTACTTAAACATTGTGGTTGAAAAATGTTTTCTAAAAAAACTCACTAATTAAATTTTCGTTTCCTTAAAAATTTAAAGAGGGATAAAATTTTTAATTACCAATTCAAACCCCCCCCCCCTCTTGGTTAACTGTGGAACAATTACTTAGGCTTAACAACCTAATTCTTATTGAACGAGTTTCAACACATATTTCCTTATAAAGTCCTTTTAATACTTTCACTTACTAAGAAAATAAATCAAATCTCCCATCAAACTTACCTCAAATTCACTACTCATTATTTTTGAAAAATCATCACCAAGATTTATATTTGTGGATCCAAATAAGATGTCATTAACATATATTTGAATAATGAGTAAATCATCTTCTATCTTCTTGAAAAAGAAAGTGGTGTCCACGCTTCCTTTCATAAAACATCTCTCTAATAGAAAAATTCTTAACCTCTCATAACAAGCCCTAGGTGCTTTTTTCAGACCATACAATACGTTTTTAAAATTAAGTACATGATTAGGGAATTTTGAATACTCAAAACCTAGTGGATGATCAATATAAACATCCTCTTGCATCACTCCATTCAAAAAGGCACTCTTGACATCCATTTGATTTAATTTAAAACATTTAAAAGTGGCAAAGGCTAATAAAACCCTAATTGTTTTATTTCTTTCTATGGAGGCAAAAGTCTCTTCAAAATCAATCACTTCTTTTTTTTTTTGATAGAAGTAACATCTATATTAAAAAAGGAGAATGGAAAAGGACTACAAACTACTCAAGAGAAACATCCGATTTCTCCTTCAAAATTTTTACAAAATAAGGAGGAATCTTATCTAATGAGATGTTTTCCAAAATGGAAGAGCCAAAGATAGCATAGTTAGTACATAAGTCAGCTAACTTATTATTTTTTCTATCTATAACTAAAAATTACATTATTGAAACTATCCAAGAACATATTTGAACAATAATGTTTGGAATCATCAAAACTACATAAGTTGCAAAATGTAAAGCATTCAAATAGCAACTATCTTTAACAAGTGTGAAAGGATGACGGTACTCTGCCAACACTAGGGATAGTGTGAAAGGATGACGGTACTCTGCCAACACTGGGGATAGTGTGAAAGGATGAAGATACTCTGCCAACATTGGGGATAGTGTGAAAGGATGATGGTACTCTTCCAATACTGGGGATAGTGTAAAATGATGACGGTACTCTACCAACACTAGGGATAGTGTGAAAAGACAATGGTACTCTGCCAACACTAGGGATAGTGTGAAAGGATAAAGGTTCTCTGCCGACATCGGGGGAGTGTGAAAGGATGACGATTCTCTGCTGCACCGAGTTGTGGTGAAAAGAGTTTGTAAAGGCTTGCCCGCCTTGCTGAGGATGCAAAAGGAGAGTCACTAGTGGTCTTAGTGCAATACTCGGAGGGTGCCTCCGGGGATTGTATGTAGGTTTGGTTCTGATCGAACCATTATTAATTTTGGTGTCTTTTTTTTGTTGTATTTTTACTTTTAATGTTTTGTACTTAAACATTGGTGTTGAAAAGTGTTTTCTAAAAAAACTCACTAATTAAATTTTCGTTTCCTTAAAAATTTAATGAGGGATAAAATTTTTAATTACCAATTCACCCCCCCCCCCACTCTTGGTTAGCCGTGGGACAATTACTTAGGCTTAACAACCTAATTCTTATTGAACGAGTTTCAACACATATTTCCTTATAAAGTCTTTTATATAATTTGAATAACTAAGAAAATAAATCATATATCCCATCAAACTTATCTCAAATTCACTACTAATTATGTTTGAAAAATCATCACAAAGATTTATATTTGTAGATCCAAATAAGATGTCATTAAAATATATTTGAATAATGAGTACATCATCTTCTATATTCTTGAAAACGAAAGTGGTGTCCATGCTGCCTTTCATAAAAAATCTCTCTAATAGAAATATTCTTAACCTCTCATAACATGCCCTAGGTGCTTTTTTGAGACCATACAATACATTTTTAAAATTAATTACATGATTAGGGAATTTAGAATTCTCAAAATCTAGTGATTGCTCAATATAAACATCCTCTTGCATCACCATTCTAAAAGGAACTCTTGACATCTATTTGATATCATTCAAAACATTCAAAACTAGCAAAGGATAAAATCCTAATTGTTTTAAGTATTTCTACAGGGGCAAAAGTCTCTTAAAAATCAATCACTTCTATATTTGTTTTTTTTATAGAAGCAACAGCTATATAAAAAAAAGGACAATCGAAAAGGTATATAAAATACCCAAGAGAAACATCCGATACCTCCTTCATAATTTTAACAAAAGAAGGATGAATCTTATCTAATTAGATGTTTTCCCAAATGAAAAAGCATAAGATAGCATAGTTAGCACATAAGTCAACTAACTTATTATTTTTTCTATCTATATAACTAAAAATTACATTATTGAAACTATCAAAGAATGAGAGATCTGGCAGTTTTTATCCTTTCTTCTTTATGGTATCCTGGAGGAGCTCGATGATATTATATTTATCCCAATCAATAATTATTCCTTTGTATTTAAACATCCAATCTTGCACAACTTCTCTAATAGCTTGTATGGACAAAAGTTCCAAATGAGAAATATCCAAATGAAGACATTGCTTTCCAAATACCAGTAGCAATCTACCCTTATTTTCTTGGAATGTTCCAACGGTTCCTGCTTGATAAAAAGGTAGAAGAGAAGCATATACATTGATTTTGATACAATCAGGTGGGGGAGGGTGCAAGCAATTTTCCATTAGCATATGCTGATTGACATCAAAACTACCCGAGATATTAAGGAATGATTTTGCTGAAAGTGCAGCAAAATTAATAGCAGTAGCTGCTATACACATTGAATTCCCCTCAACTCCTTTATGAATCCACTCATTCCAAGCTTTCCATGAAAGAAATACGATGTTGCAATAAAAATTTATTAAACAAGAATTTTGGGAGCTCATCCATCTACAGTAGTTATTGAAGGATTCAAACTCAAGAATTTGAAATCCCCATTTGTTTATAATTTTGACAACTTCCTTCAGTTTCCTTCATTTGACATCCACCTGATCAACATCTTTAATCCCTTAAAAATATCTTGGGCATATGTATTCATTTTGCAATTTTCTGTATGATAAAAATTGGTTTGTGGGAATTGCTTTATGGAACAATCTCCACCAGAAGTTCTTTGTTCTCGAATGAACAACAGCTTTTCTAATCCAACTCCAATATTTATGTTCTGTTTTACATTTTTCCTCTAGTACTTTAGTAGCCATATAAGAGATGGATCTTCTAGAATTCTTACTAATGAGTTCCATTCTATCATAAATTAGATCCGATTTAATCTGAATTTTTCATATCAGTTTCACCAGCTCAATCCCGAAGACTTCTCCAAGTTTGTTCACGTCCCAATATTCTTCAGTGATAAAATAATCAACTTTTGAGAATGAAGCATTTTTAAGAATTACAAAGGTAGGCCATATGTTAAGAGTCTTGTCCGTAATCCAGGTATCATCAAATATATCAACTTATTTGCCATCAGCTATTTCCCATCTGGTGATCAGTTTAAGAAAGTTTGCACCATCACAGATTAAATTCCAAGCTGTAGATCAAGAAGGTTTTGAACGGGCATCATCATGAGGAGCCATACTTTTGGTACAAAACTCTGTGTAATAAAGAGTTTTTGTTCTGTGTATAATTCCAAGCTATTTTGGCTCTCTACAGTCCATCTTTTTTCGAGCTTGCATACATACTTCTACCCCGAGAACAAATTGGTTTACACATTTTTTCCATTTTTACATAATGAATTCCCTGATCTCCTTCATTTTTGCTCCATATAAAGAATCTACAAAGTTTATCTAACATATCAAGTATACCTTTAGGTACCCAAGATAAAGTAGAATGAAAAGTTGGGAAGGTGAGCAACACCGACTAGACTAAAGTAATTTTCCCAGCTAGGAATAATATTTTACTTCCCCAAACATTCAACATCCTTAGAGCCTTATCTATGATGAATGGAAAATCAGATTTAACTAATCTTCTCAATGCAATTTTGACACCCAAATATTGAATTTTTTTGAAAGTTTTGAAGCCCATGATCTTGGAAATTGTTTTCTTCCTTCTCCATTTTATAGAATTACCAAAGAGAATACAATATTTGTTCTCATTTCTCTTCAATCTTGTCCAGTTATAGAAATTCATTAAAATGTCCTTCACTTCTTTAACTGCCTTTAACTTTGCTTCTGAAAAGATGACCACATCGTCTGCATATAACAAATGTGATAATCTACATCCACCAGGATTCACACGAATCAATACATTATTGCTACTTTGAGAAAAAGCATTTGTTATCAGTTGTGAGCATAGAATAAAAAGAAAAGGTGACAGGGGACAACCTTGATGAAATCCACTAGAAGCAAGGATCCAATCCGAGAGATTCCCTTTAATTACTAAAGAAAATGACGGGTTGTGAATACATTCAATATTAATTTAGAAAATTTCATTGGAATTCCAAACTATTCAAGAGCTTTTTCCAAAGTAGACCATCCCGTAGAATCATAAGCTTTCTCCATGTCTACTTTCAAGTAAACAAGCTATTTATTGTTTCTAGAAAATTGAAACTTGTTGAAAACTTCTTGGGCTACAAGAACATGATCAAACAACAATCTTCCTTTCACAAAGGACACTTGTTCTTCGGTAACCAATTTATTGATAATAGGAGAAAGTCTATTCAAAATGACTTTAGCTGCAACTTTATAAACCGAGTTGCACAAGCTAATAGGTCTATAATTAGATAGAGATAAAGGATTATTCACCTTAGGAATTAGAACAATAATAGTCTCTTTCCATTCTTTACTCATTTCTCCTGAGCAAAGAAAGTGGTTGATTGCACTCCAGAAATCCTCTTTGATTATGGACCAATAGGACTTAATGAAAGAGTAAGTGATTCCATCCTTACCCGGTGATATATTACCCCCAGACTCGCTAAATATAGCTTCCACTTCATGTATGGTGAACTTTTATTTAACATAAGGGAATCTTCTTCATTCAAAACATGATTTGAGTTTTTCCATCCCGTTAAAGTGCACCATCTAAGATTCCATTTGTCTCTAAAAAATCTCAACATAACCTCTTCAATAAGCTTCTGATCCTCCACTATAATACCATCATCATTTCTGATTTTGTTAATGAAGTTAGAGTTCTTTCTAACACTAGCAAAAGCTTGAAAGAATCTAAAATTCCTATCACCATCTTCAAGCCATTTAAGTTTTGAACGTTGCCTCCACCAAGTTTTTAGCCGAGCCAAAGTGGAATTCAATTCATTAACTTTGTTTTTAAGGTTCCAACTGTATTCTACCTAGATCCCACCTTCATTTCGATTCCTTTTCTTGTAGCATAAAGATTTCTCTTTTTAACTCATCTCTAGCAAGATTAAGCTTTTTGAATTTGGCTTTGATCCAATAGAAAAGATTCTTTAGTGCTTTCTTCAATTTATAGTTAAGAATTTGAGAAGGACCGCCAAAAGCCTTACTCTTCCATGCCTTTTCCAACACCAATTTTGAAGCCGGTATAGAAGCCCAAACTTCTTCAAATTTTATGATTCTTTTAGCACAAAGTTTGAACTCTATCAAATTCAATAAGATTGGACAATGTTCAGAAGAAACTCTAGCCAAGTGTCTAATTACCATTCGATGAGCTGAATTAAATGCAACTGAATTTATTTAACATCTATCAAGTCTCTCAAGAATTCTTTCAACTCCCACCTTGTTGTTACACCAACTGAACCTTGGTCCATTCCATCCTACTTCATGCAAGTCATTACAAGATTTGAAGGATTGCATCTCTTGAGGTCGCTGGGAGAAAACAAATCTTCTCCTTCTTCTTTTATCCTCCTTAACAAGCAAGCACTTGAAGTCACCCCAAATCACCAACGACATCTCAGTAATCAAGTACAATTCCAATTTTTTCCAAAGCAATCTCCTTCTATATACATCTTTATTGCCATATAAAGTTGATATTCTCCATATTGCGTTATTGGGGACATCAAGTTAACCAATAATAAATTGAGAAGAAAAATCCAAAACATTTAAAGAAGCAAAGTTATCATTCCAAACCACCAAAATTCCTCTAGATAAGCCCTCAGAAGGAACTTGAAATAACTTCCAATACGAACCAATCATAGAATTAATCTTCATTCTATCAACAAAAGATATTTTTGTTTCAATCAAACAAACGAAGAAAACCCCATTATCTTTTACTATATCTTTGAGATATAGAGAACCTTTTTTTTCTAGCTCCTCTACAATTCCAAAAGTTGATTGAAGACATCATTGAGCAAGAGGAGACAAAGTCCCCAACTTATCTTTTTGATCATTATTCCCTCTTCTATTTTTTGACACCATACTAATAGGTCCCAATCCCTTTAGTTGTTTTGTGCCTTTCTTCTTGACATTAGAAGAACTTCTATAAATTCTAGTTCCACCTTCGATGATACCTGGCCTTTTTTTTCAAGAGCAATCTCCTCATCCTTACTGATTAAAGATACATCAGTAATATGAATTCCAGTATCACCTTCTGGACATATTATTTCTCCTTATTCTATTATTTGATTTAAAGCATCAAATTTGTTGAGAATAGAATTAGAATTACCTGAATCAACAGTGAAGATTTTCCCAGTGATAGCATCATCTCCCTCATTACTGGAATTCGTCATAGTGGATTGCTTAAAGGAGATGAGTTCTGTTATAGCAGCAGGTAAATTAGAATGATTTTCTGGAATACTTGTTTCAGTTGTTCCTATAGAATTCCCCTGGACTATAGGACTTTCAGCAGGAGCTTTTACTTTATCAGTAACTTCCTTTATATATATTATCATGACTATGTTGAACTTCTTATTTTTGAATATATCTTTCCCATATTTAACATGGACCATGATCCATATGAATTGTTGTCTTTAGCCTTGCCTACATCCAGCACCTTCCCAAAACCTATATGAGTTCCCTTTGTCACAAAATTAATGTCTTTAACTTGGCTAATTGCTTCTTTAGATCTTATAGATGGATCTATAAATTTCTCCATACAATTTTTTTCCAAATGCCCTATCATTCCGCATTTGAAGCAAAAATTTGAAATCTTCTCATACTCAATTTTTTGGAAGACTTTTCCTTGGCTTCCCTCCACCGATACACCCAAGGGCAATTTGTCATCGAGCTTGATACAGACAAAAACTTTAGCAAAATCTCTTCTCCCCCACTGGAACATATTTCCATCAATTAGATAGGGTGTTCCTATCATTGAAGCAATTCTACGCACATTGACCTCATCCCACCATTGTAATGGGAGATTAGGCATTGTGATCCACACAGGAGCCATAAGTCCTTTTAATGAGAAAACAGAAAAGGAAGGAAACCATTTTTCCATTTCTATAATATGTCCATTGACATACCAAGGACCACTAGAATAAACAAATTCCTAAGAACCACTTTCTTAAAGGCACAAAGTGCCCATCTCATTCCATGCATTTTCATATGAAACATCCCAAATTGGGACTACTATCTTCCTAATTTCAAACCAATTAAGTGGAAAGGAACATTCTCCCCAAAAACTTTGATAACCAGCGATTTCTATAGCTTCTTTGATTTTACTAACTCAGTTTCCAAGTCAATTTTCACCACTGAACAATTTTCTATAAACCCTTCTCTATAATTCACATTGAGGGCTCTAAAATTAGAACTTCTATTCCATAAAGATGACACTGCATGCTAAGGCCGAGCATTATTTAGATTAATTCCCGTATTATAGTTTCCCAATACTCCAGTTTCACAGATACTAACCTCCTCTAGATCTTTTCTAGATTGTTCTTTTTGTTCAAAAACTTCAAACTTCTGTCCACCTGAGTTAATTGCTTCTGAGTCTTTTGCTTTATAAATATCAATTTTTTTAACAACTTCATGTTCGTCCATTATTTAAGACCATTTCACAAGCATTTTGTCTTCCATATTTTCATGAACTTTAATCTTAGAACTAGATTTGTATGGGATTTCATTCATAGATTGGATTTAAAAGAATACTTATCAGAAGTTTCCACAAAAATAGATTTTCCCTTTCCAACACATTCCGCAACCTTCTTCGGAATCAATAATGCTCCCTTATTGATTTAGAATGGCTTTGTAGTTTCGAATCATAGGTTAGCTTCATGATCAAAAATACAATTTCCATCTCCAAATGCAGGTTGAGAAATAGGAATAACCCCACAAGGAGTCAAACGGGATCCACTAGATCTCAGATTGTCTTGAGGTTTGCCGACCGTCGGAGGACGGCGACTCTCCGTCATCATCCGATGACAACGGAAAAATTGTGAAACAAAAATTCAAAATTCAACTTCTCTCTCTCTTGATCAAACGTCAAACGTGGACCTTCTCTCTCTTGATCAAGCATGGACCTTCTCACTTTTATTTTATTATTCCCGTGGTCACCAATCTTGCCTTTTTAATAATCACAACTCCTGAATATTTCATTTTATTTTTTAATATCCACTTAGTTCCAACAACACTTAGATCCTTTGGCCTTTCATTCAATTCCTAAACATCATTTCTTACAAATTGATTAAATTCTTCTTTCATGGAAAAAATAAAAAATACCTCTAAAATGCTTGATTTATATTTGTGGGTTCAACCATCAATATAAAGACATAATGGTTCAACTTTTTGCTAAGTTTATGCATAGTCCTAACACCCTCACTAGGTTCACCTAAAATTAATTGCTTAGGATAATTTTTAAAAAATTTCTATTCTCAAGGAAAAGGGTCTTCTTTTTCCAAAACATTCTCTTTCAAATTTATATTTTCAATTTCTTAGAAGATCTTTTCAATATGAACATCTTCAAACCTTGGCTCTTCCAAAATATTAAATTCATCAAACACAATATGTGTGGTCTCATCAACTTTTGTTAAAAACTCTATAAGATTTCCCAACACTAGAATATCCATGAAAAAAAAAAAACTTCATCAGATTTTGGATCAAATTTCCCTAGAGGAGTTTTTCCATTATTTTGATGAACACCTTACATCCAAAAACATGCAAATGTGATAAATTTGGTGTTCTTCACTTAAGAAGTTCATAGGGTGTTTAATTCAATTTGGATCAAATGCTCATCCTATTCAAAATATAACAAGTTGTTCCAAGTGCCTCAGCCCAAAAATATTTTGGAAGTGAATATTCTACAAATATGACACTAGCAGCTTTAACTAATATTCTTTTCTTTCTTTCAACTAAAACATTTTACGGACGGGTACTAGGTGTGGAAAAATTTTTATCAGTTCCTTTCTCTTTACAAAAATCTTTAAATTTTGCATTTTCAAATTCTTTTTTATGATCACTTTGAATTGATATAATCTTGCATCCTAGTTTTCTTTGAATCCAAGTGAAAAAATTTCTAAATTCTTCAAAAGATTCAATCTTATGTAATAACAATTTAGCTCAATTGAATCTAGAAAAACCATCAACAATCAGAAATCCAAAAATTTACCGCTTAGATTTATAGTGCTAATCGGTCCAAAAAGATCCATTTGAATAATTTCCAATGGTTTCTAGTTCTAGGATCCTTAATTGAATGAAAAGATGACTTCATCTATTTTTCTAGTAGACATGCATCACACAGATGATCTTTTGTAAAGTCTAGTTCTGGTATTCCTCTAACAAGATATTTTTGGGTAATTTTTCTAATATTTTTATGCTAGCATCACACAGTCTCCTATGCCATAACCATAATTCTTCACTTATTATTTTGAGATAAAATGCATTAGGAGATTTAATACAATTCAATTTAAGCATGTACACATTATTAACCCTAAATTAATTCAAAACATCAATTCCATTTTAGCTTATTAAGGAGGTAGTGGGAAAACAATTTACACTATAACCCTTATCACATAGCTTACTAATAGTCAACAGATTATGCTTTAAGCCTTATATAAGAAAAACATTTTTAATGAAAATATTATTCAAGTATCCAATCGTAGTTGTGCCTTACATTTTTTTATTGGTATTGTCTCCCAGTGTAACCTTGCCTCCAATCCTGGCTTCCAGCGATATGATTCGTGTAGTGTCTTTAGTCATATGCTTCAAACATCTATTGTACAGGTACTAAATATTCTCATGAGGTCTTGTATGAGAGCATTTCTACAAGATAATCAAATGTTAGTCTTGGGAACCCAAATAAGTTTAGGTTCTCCTCTTGACAAAATTAAGCTAAATGAATTTTTGATATACTTTGTTATATGTATCTGTTGTAGAGAGAGTTGCTATTTGCATATTTCATATTCTTACAACTTGTATTATTTTGATGATTTCAAACATTATTGCTTTTTATATATCTCCTAACACTTTTTGGAAGTTTTATTTCTTGCTCTAGGGTGTACTAACATTTTAGGAAAATCAACTCCAAGCGATGAAGACATAAAACTATTCATTTGTAAATCATATTTTTTTACATGAAAGGGAGTGATTGTAATTGAGTGAAAAAATCACAACACACTCTTTGGGGACAATTTTTTGTGAATTGATCATACGGGACGAACTATGTTCGTACGGGATGATCATGTTAATTAGCCCCTCAGAAGAGCACGGACTGAACATACGAGGAGAAAATTTTCTAAGTCCTATTCATCCAGGATGAATTTAATATTCATCAAGGACGAATTTAATATTCGTCCCGGGATGAAACTCTCAGGATTCTCAATTGCAATGTTCGTCCAGACGAAATTAATTTTCGTACCGGGACGAAACTCTCTGTATGAGTTCATACAGGATGGAATTAATTTTTGTACCGGGACAAAACTCTTTGTATGAGTTCGTCCAGGACAAAACTCTCTATTTTAAATCATCCCAGGACAAAACCTGTTCGTCCCAAGACTAACTGAACCGACTTAAGTCAGTTGGTTACGTCCTGAATAATTTTTAGAAACTGACCTATGAAATAACCATTTTGTACCGGACAAACATAGTTCGTACGGGATGATGTGCATGTACGAATATAGTTCGTACCAATTTACAATAGGTTCATTTTCGGCACTTTAAGTAAAATCGTCCAGGATGATCCACGATCGTACGAGAAGATCCACTGCGTATAGAATTAAAAACTTACAGTTTTTGGGCGATTTTTCTTGTCTTTTGTATATATAGTCCAAATTAGACTGCCACCCAATCTTTTTGCCATTTGATCTTCATGCCTATTGAAAGAAAACTCAAGGAGAGAGTGTGAGAGAGCATTCAAAGGAGGATTCCTACTACTGGAGCGTAAATGCTTCACTTGGTGTTCAAAGGTAAGAATCTATACTTGTGAATTGGGATTACTTCACTCTTTTCTTTCTTCTTTTTAGATATCTTGTGAGAAGATCTGTCAAGGAGATCCGGTTCTCTCCCGACACTAGGAGAGTGTGGAAAGATGAAGGGTTCTCTGCCCACATTAGGAGAGTGTGAACAGCAGAAAGGGTTATCTACCTACACTAGGAGAGTGTAAAAAGATGAAGGGTTCTCTGCCTACACTAGGAGAGTGTGAAAGGATGGACGGTTCTCTGCCTACACTGTGGATTGTATAAAAGGACGACGGTTCTCTGCCACACCGGGTAGTGGTTAAAAGAGTGTTTTTAAAGGCTTCTCCGCCTTGCTGTGGGTGCAAAAGGAGAGACACTATTGATATTAGTGCAATACTTAGAGGGTGCCTCTAAGGAGTGGATGTAGGTCTGGTTTAGACCGAACCACTATAAATCTTGAGTCGTTTACTTTACTGCTTTTTATTTTCCGTAATTTTCTTTTGTTTTAAATATTTTGTGGTTGAAAAACTTTTCTAATAAAAAAATCACCTTAAAAGTTTAATTTTCGGTTAAAATTATCAAAAGAGGGTTAAGTTTTTTAAAACTACCAATTCACCCCCCTTCTTGGTAGCCTTGGGACATTAACTTTGGTTTAACAACCTATTCACTAGACTCAATAAGTGGTATCAGAGCATCGTTTCAATATCATAAGTTTAAACTATTTTTTGATTAACGTAGATGGCTACATTTGGAAATCGAAATACACATGAGGGTTACTCTATTACTAGACCTCCAATGTTTGACAATATACCTTTTGATTTTTGGAAAAAATGCGTGTCTACTTTCTTACAGTTACTTAATTTTCGTATGTGGATCCTAGTCCAAAAAGGTTATACAAAACCAACTAGATTAGTTGATGGAATTAGGGTAGAAACACCTTTTGCAGATTGGACTATAGAAGAACGTGATTTAGCTCAACTAAATACTAAATGTTTAAATAGCTTCTTCTGTGTTTTAAAATTTGAAGACTACATACGGGTTTCCACTTGAAAAAGTGGAAAGGACATATGGGATAGACTTTATATAACTTATGAAGGGACTAATGAGGTTAAGCAATCAAGACTTAATATCTTGTTACATGATTATGAGTTGTTTTACATGAAACCAAAATAATCTATTTCGGACATGTACACAAGATTCACACAAATTGTCACTTCTTTGCATGCACTTGGTAGGGAATTAACTAATGCTGAAATGGTTAATAAGATTCTTCGTTATTTACCTACTGCTTATGATGCTAAAATTACTGTAATTACAGAGTCTAAAGATCTAAACATTTATTCTATTGACAATCTTCTTGGTTCACTCATTGCTTACGAGCAAGGGGTTAGTCAAAGAAAGATTGATGCAGGTGAACCACTAAAAGAGAAGAATATAGCACTAAAAGTGAAAGAGTCTGTGAGTGAACACTCACAACCTGAGGATGAAGACGATATTGCATTAATGACTAGAAAATTCAGGAGCTTTCTGAAGAGGAAGTAGAAGAGACGCCAGCAATGGAATAGAGGTAAGTTTAACAGAAATGACAAGATTTCTAACGAAGTGATTTGTTATGAATGCAGGAAACTAGGTCATATAAAGACTGACTGCCCAAAACTCAAAGACACTCCTTGCAAGGAGAAGGTAGAGGAGAAACCAATTGTATAGAAGGGCAAGAAGAAGTTTTAAAAAGCTTTTTGGGCGGACTTAGCTTCAGATTCATCAGAGACTGAAAAGGAAGAAGAAGTCACCAATCTTTGCTTGATGGTAGATAGCATAGATCAATTAGATCAAGAAGAGGTATGTGACTTAAGTTATGATGAATTATTTAAAGTTTCTGAACACATGCATGATGCATATAGGAAAATGAAAAAGATGCATGATAGTGTAAGTCTAGAATTGGAAGAACTTAAGAAAGAACATGAAATCCTTAGGAAAGATCATGCTTTAATAGATGACAACCACATGAAATTACTTGATGAAGATGATAATCTAAATAAAATTCATGAGATTTTAAAATCATCCTATGCTGATCTTGAAAATGATTTTAAAATATTTAAGGATGAATATGAGAGTAATATTTATAGAAATTAATTATAAAAATCGAATCTTGGAAGATATGAATTCATTTTATAAATTGAAAATAAGAGCACTTGAGGATAATAGGATACCCCCCAAACTTGAAGACTTTACAAATCCTAAATATTATCCTAAATATATGGAATCCCTTAAAAGACAAATAAATGGTAGAAAACTTAGGAATACTTTTCCTAATGTCAAATGTAATAATTGTGGATTATTTGGACATATAGCTCACACCTGTACTTTGAAGATAAAATCTAATTTGGTGTGGAGACCTAAGATGCATAAACCTAGACATATCATACATGCATCTGATTATAAATTGCTAAAAGGTGAACCAAACTTGTTTGGGTTTCCAGGTCTAACATTTGATATTTTTACAGGAATGCTCTCACATAAGACCTCGTGGGAGCATATGGTACCTGGACAGCGGATGTTCAAAGCATATAACTGGAGATACTGCTCAATTCATAATGCTGGAAGCCAGGAGTGGAGGCAAGGTTACACTTAGAGATAATACCACAAAGAAAGTGGTTGCATGAGGTATGATTTGAAATTGGAAAAACTTTTTTATAGACAATATGTTATTGGTTGAAGGCTTAAAGCATAATTTGATAAGTATAAGTCAGCTATGTGATAAGGGCTATAGTGTAAAATTTGTACCTACTAGCTGTATATTAAGCCTAAAAGGGAAAGATGTTTTAAATGGAAAAAGGGTAAATAATATTTATATGCTAGATTTAAATTGTATTCAATCTCCTACTGCTTTTTGTTTGAAAACTGTTTCTGATGAATCATGGCTTTGGCATAGGAGACTTTGTCATTCTAGTATGAAAAACCTTAGGAGAATTACCCAAAAGAACTTAGTGAGAGGTATACCAAAACTAGACTTTACTAAGAATCACCTTTGTGATGCATGTCAATTAGGAAAACAAGTAAAGACCTCTTTTCAGTCCAATAAGGAACTTAGAACTAGTAAACCATTGGAAATTTTACACATGGATTGTTTTGGACCAATAGGAACTGTAAGTCTAGGAGGGAAGGAATACGGATTTGTTATAGTGGATGATTTCTCAAGATTCACTTGAGTTAGATTTCTATTTCATAAGAGTGAATCATTTGAAGAATTTAGAAATTTTTCGACTTGGATTCAAAGGAAATTAGGGTGTGAAATGATTTCTATACAAAGTGATCATGGAGGAAAATGAAAGATTTGAAAATTTTTGTAAAAGAAAAGGAATTGATCACCATTTTTCTGCACCTAGAACCCCTCAACAAAATAGGGTAGTTGAAAGGAAAAACAGAACATTAATAGAAGCCGCCCGAGCAATGTTGGCAGAATACTCACTTCCTAGATATTTTTGGGCTGAGGCGGTTAGCACTACATGTTATGTTCTAAATAGAGTGAATGTGAGATTAAATTTAAATAAAACACCCTATGAGTTGCTAAAAGGTAGAACACCTAATTTATCTCATTTGCATATTTTTGGTTGCAAGGTGTTCATACATAACAATGAAAAATCTGCCTTAGAAAAATTTGATCCAAAATAAAATGAAGATATTTTTATAGGATACTAAAGTGTTGGAAAATCTTATAGAGTATTCAACAAAAGAACTTTAGTCATTGAAGAAACCACACATGTTGTATTTGATGAATCTGGAAATTTAGAAGAGCCAAATATTGTTGAAGATGAGATTGAGGATAACTCCCAAAAAATTGATAGAATAAATTTGGAAGAAAATGTGGAAGAAAATTTAGAAAGAGAAAACCCTTTGCCTAGAGATTTGAGATTTTCTAAAAACTACCCAAGAGAATTGAGTATAGCTGAACCTAGTGA